>NW_028270142.1:151340077-151345021 GCF_037043375.1 Chiloscyllium plagiosum
TAGGGTTAGGGTTAGGGTTAGGGTTAGGGTTAGGGTTAGGGTTAGGGTTAGGGTTAGGGTTAGGGCTAGGGCTAGGGCTAGGGCTAGGGCTAGGGCTAGGGCTAGGGCTAGGGCTAGGGTTAGGGTTAGGGTTAGGGTTAGGGTTAGGGTTAGGGTTAGGGTTAGGGTTAGGGTTAGGGTAGGGTTAGGGTTAGGGTTAGGGTTAGGGTTAGGGTTAGGGTTAGGGTTAGGGTTAGGGTTAGGGTTAGGGTTAGGGATAGGGTTAGGGTTAGGGATAGGGTTAGGGTTAGGGTTAGGGTTAGGGTTAGGGTTAGGGTTAGGGTTAGGGTTAGGGTTAGGGTTAGGGAGGCGATAGGGATAGGGTTAGGGTTAGGGTTAGGGTTAGGGTTAGGGTTAGGGTTAGGGTTAGGGTTAGGGTTAGGGTTAGGGTTAGGGTTAGGGTTAGGGTTAGGGTTAGGGTTAGGTTAGGGTTAGGGTTAGGGTTAGGGTTAGGGTTAGGGTTAGGGATAGGGTTAGGGTTAGGGTTAGGGTTAGGGTTAGGGTTAGGGTTAGGGTTAGGGTTAGGGTTAGGGTTAGGGTTAGGGTTAGGGTTAGGGTTAGGGTTAGGGTTAGGGTTAGGGTTAGGGTTAGGGTTAGGGTCAGGGTCAGGGTCAGGGTCAGGGTCAGGGTCAGGGTTAGGGTTAGGGTTAGGGTTAGGGTTAGGGTTAGGGTTAGGGTTAGGGTTAGGGTTAGGGTTAGGGTTAGGGAGGCCCGCGATAGGGTTAGGGTTAGGGTTAGGGTTAGGGTTAGGGTTAGGGTTAGGGTTAGGGTTAGGGTTAGGGTTAGGGTTAGGGTTAGGGTTAGGGTTAGGGTTAGGGTTAGGGTTAGGGTTAGGGTTAGGGTTAGGGTTAGGGTTAGGGTTAGGGTTAGGGTTAGGGTTAGGGTTAGGGTTAGGGTTAGGGTTAGGGGTTAGGGTTAGGGTTAGGGTTAGGGTTAGGGTTAGGGTTAGGGTTAGGGTTAGGGTTAGGGTTAGGGTTAGGGTTAGGGTTAGGGTTAGGGTTAGGGTTAGGGTTAGGGTTAGGGTTAGGGTTAGGGTTAGGGTTAGGGATAGGGTTAGGGTTAGGGTTAGGGTTAGGGTTAGGGTTAGGGTTAGGGTTAGGGTTAGGGTTAGGGTTAGGGTTAGGGTTAGGGTTAGGGTTAGGGTTAGGGTTAGGGATAGGGTTAGGGTTAGGGTTAGGGTTAGGGTTAGGGTTAGGGTTAGGGTTAGGGTTAGGGTTAGGGTTAGGGTTAGGGTTAGGGTTAGGGTTAGGGTTAGGGTTAGGGTTAGGGTTAGGGTTAGGGTTAGGGTTAGGGTTAGGGTTAGGGATAGGGTTAGGGTTAGGGTTAGGGTTAGGGTTAGGGTTAGGGTTAGGGTCAGGGTCAGGGTCAGGGTCAGGGTCAGGGTTAGGGTTAGGGTCAGGGTTAGGGTCAGGGTCAGGGTCAGGGTCAGGGTCAGGGTCAGGGTCAGCGATAGGGTTAGGGTTAGGGTTAGGGTTAGGGTTAGGGTTAGGGTTAGGGTTAGGGTTAGGGTTAGGGTTAGGGTTAGGGTTAGGGTTAGGGTTAGGGTTAGGGTTAGGGTTAGGGTTAGGGTTAGGGTTAGGGTTAGGGTTAGGGTTAGGGTTAGGGTTAGGGTTAGGGTTAGGGTTAGGGTTAGGGTTAGGGTTAGGGTTAGGGTTAGGGTTAGGGTTAGGGTTAGGGTTAGGGTTAGGGTTAGGGTTAGGGTTAGGGTTAGGGTTAGGGTTAGGGTTAGGGTTAGGGTTAGGGTTAGGGTTAGGGTTAGGGTTAGGGTTAGGGTTAGGGTTAGGGTTAGGGTTAGGGTTAGGGTTAGGGTTAGGGTTAGGGTTAGGGTTAGGGTTAGGGTTAGGGTTAGGGTTAGGGTTAGGGTTAGGGTTAGGGTTAGGGTTAGGGTTAGGGTTAGGGTTAGGGTTAGGGTTAGGGTTAGGGTTAGGGTTAGGGTTAGGGTTAGGGTTAGGGTTAGGGTTAGGGTTAGGGTTAGGGTTAGGGTTAGGGTTAGGGTTAGGGTTAGGGTTAGGGTTAGGGTTAGGGTTAGGGTTAGGGTTAGGGTTAGGGTCAGGGTCAGGGTCAGGGTCAGGGTCAGGGTCAGGGTTAGGGTTAGGGTTAGGGTTAGGGTTAGGGTTAGGGTTAGGGTTAGGGTTAGGGTTAGGGTTAGGGTTAGGGTTAGGGTTAGGGTTAGGGTTAGGGTTAGGGTTAGGGTTAGGGTTAGGGTCAGGGTCAGGGTCAGGGTCAGGGTTAGGGTTAGGGTTAGGGTTAGGGTTAGGGTTAGGGTTAGGGTTAGGGTTAGGGTTAGGGTTAGGGTTAGGGTTAGGGTTAGGGTTAGGGTTAGGGTCAGGGTCAGGGTCAGGGTCAGGGTTAGGGTTAGGGTTAGGGTTAGGGTTAGGGTTAGGGTCAGGGTCAGGGTCAGGGTTAGGGTTAGGGTTAGGGTTAGGGTTAGGGTTAGGGTTAGGGTTAGGGTTAGGGTTAGGGTTAGGGTTAGGGTTAGGGTTAGGGTTAGGGTCAGGGTCAGGGTCAGGGTCAGGGTCAGGGTTAGGGTTAGGGTCAGGGTCAGGGTCAGGGTCAGGGTTAGGGTTAGGGCTAGGGTTAGGGTTAGGGTTAGGGTTAGGGTTAGGGTTAGGGTTAGGGTTAGGGTTAGGGTTAGGGTTAGGGTTAGGGTTAGGGTTAGGGTTAGGGTTAGGGTTAGGGTTAGGGTTAGGGTTAGGGTTAGGGTTAGGGTTAGGGTTAGGGTTAGGGTCAGGGTCAGGGTCAGGGTCAGGGTTAGGGTTAGGGTTAGGGTTAGGGTTAGGGTTAGGGTTAGGGTTAGGGTTAGGGTTAGGGTTAGGGTTAGGGTTAGGGCTAGGGTTAGGGTTAGGGTTAGGGTTAGGGTTAGGGTTAGGGTTAGGGTTAGGGTTAGGGTTAGGGTTAGGGTTAGGGTTAGGGTTAGGGTTAGGGTTAGGGTTAGGGTCAGGGTCAGGGTCAGGGTCAGGGTTAGGGTTAGGGTTAGGGTTAGGGTTAGGGTTAGGGTTAGGGTTAGGGTTAGGGTTAGGGTTAGGGTTAGGGTTAGGGTTAGGGTTAGGGTTAGGGTTAGGGTTAGGGTTAGGGTTAGGGTTAGGGTTAGGGTTAGGGTTAGGGTTAGGGTTAGGGTTAGGGTTAGGGTTAGGGTTAGGGTTAGGGTTAGGGTTAGGGTTAGGGTTAGGGTTAGGGTTAGGGTTAGGGTTAGGGTTAGGGTTAGGGTTAGGGTTAGGGTTAGGGTTAGGGTTAGGGTTAGGGTTAGGGTTAGGGTCAGGGTCAGGGTCAGGGTCAGGGTCAGGGTCAGGGTCAGGGTCAGGGTCAGGGTCAGGGTCAGGGTCAGGGTCAGGGTCAGGGTCAGGGTCAGGGTCAGGGTCAGGGTCAGGGTCAGGGTCAGGGTCAGGGTCAGGGTCAGGGTCAGGGTCAGGGTCAGGGTTAGGGTTAGGGTTAGGGTTAGGGTTAGGGTTAGGGTTAGGGTTAGGGTTAGGGTTAGGGTTAGGGTTAGGGTTAGGGTTAGGGTTAGGGTTAGGGTTAGGGTTAGGGTTAGGGTTAGGGTTAGGGTTAGGGTTAGGGTTAGGGTTAGGGTTAGGGTTAGGGTTAGGGTTAGGGTTAGGGTTAGGGTTAGGGTTAGGGATAGGGTTAGGGTTAGGGTTAGGGTTAGGGTTAGGGTTAGGGTTAGGGTTAGGGTTAGGGTTAGGGTTAGGGTTAGGGATAGGGATAGGGTTAGGGTTAGGGTTAGGGTTAGGGTTAGGGTTAGGGTTAGGGTTAGGGTTAGGGTTAGGGTTAGGGTTAGGGTTAGGGTTAGGGTTAGGGTTAGGGATAGGGTTAGGGTTAGGGTTAGGGTTAGGGTTAGGGTTAGGGTTAGGGTTAGGGTTAGGGTTAGGGTTAGGGTTAGGGTTAGGGTTAGGGTTAGGGTTAGGGTTAGGGTTAGGGTTAGGGTTAGGGTTAGGGTTAGGGTTAGGGTTAGGGTTAGGGTTAGGGTTAGGGTTAGGGTTAGGGTTAGGGTTAGGGTTAGGGTTAGGGTTAGGGTTAGGGTTAGGGTTAGGGTTAGGGTTAGGGTTAGGGTTAGGGTTAGGGTTAGGGTTAGGGTTAGGGTTAGGGTTAGGGTTAGGGTTAGGGTTAGGGTTAGGGTTAGGGTTAGGGTTAGGGTTAGGGTTAGGGTTAGGGTTAGGGTTAGGGTTAGGGTTAGGGTTAGGGTTAGGGTTAGGGTTAGGGTTAGGGTTAGGGTTAGGGTTAGGGTTAGGGTTAGGGTTAGGGTTAGGGTTAGGGTTAGGGTTAGGGTTAGGGTTAGGGTTAGGGTTAGGGTTAGGGTTAGGGTTAGGGTTAGGGTTAGGGTTAGGGTTAGGGTTAGGGTTAGGGTTAGGGTTAGGGTTAGGGTTAGGGTTAGGGTTAGGGTTAGGGTTAGGTTAGGGTTAGGGTTAGGGTTAGGGTTAGGGTTAGGGTTAGGGTTAGGGTTAGGGTTAGGGTTAGGGTTAGGGTTAGGGTTAGGGTTAGGGTTAGGGTTAGGGTTAGGGTTAGGGTTAGGGTTAGGGTTAGGGTTAGGGTTAGGGTTAGGGTTAGGTTAGGGTTAGGGTTAGGGTTAGGGTTAGGGTTAGGGTTAGGGTTAGGGTTAGGGTTAGGGTTAGGGTTAGGGTTAGGGTTAGGGTTAGGGTTAGGGTTAGGGATAGGGTTAGGGTTAGGGTTAGGGTTAGGGTTAGGGTTAGGGTTAGGGTTAGGGTTAGGGTTAGGGTTAGGGTTAGGGTTAGGGTTAGGGTTAGGGTTAGGGTTAGGGTTAGGGTTAGGGTTAGGGTTAGGGTTAGGGTTAGGGTTAGGGTTAGGGTTAGGGTTAGGGTTAGGGTTAGGGTTAGGGTTAGGGTTAGGGTTAGGGTTAGGGTTAGGGTTAGGGTTAGGGTTAGGGTTAGGGTTAGGTTAGGGTTAGGGTTA
>NW_028270143.1:0-12500 GCF_037043375.1 Chiloscyllium plagiosum
CTAACCCTAACCCTAACCCTAACCCTAACCCTAACCCTAACCCTAACCCTAACCCTAACCCTAACCCTAACCCTAACCCTAACCCTAACCCTAACCCTAACCCTAACCCTAACCCTAACCCTAACCCTAACCCTAACCCTAACCCTAACCCTAACCCTAACCCTAACCCTAACCCTAACCCTAACCCTAACCCTAACCCTAACCCTAACCCTAACCCTAACCCTAACCCTAACCCTAACCCTAACCCTAACCCTAACCCTAACCCTAACCCTAACCCTAACCCTAACCCTAACCCTAACCCTAACCCTAACCCTAACCCTAACCCTAACCCTAACCCTAACCCTAACCCTAACCCTAACCCTAACCCTAACCCTAACCCTAACCCTAACCCTAACCCTAACCCTAACCCTAACCCTAACCCTAACCCTAACCCTAACCCTAACCCTAACCCTAACCCTAACCCTAACCCTAACCCTAACCCTAACCCTAACCCTAACCCTAACCCTAACCCTAACCCTAACCCTAACCCTAACCCTAACCCTAACCCTAACCCTAACCCTAACCCTAACCCTAACCCTAACCCTAACCCTAACCCTAACCCTAACCCTAACCCTAACCCTAACCCTAACCCTAACCCTAACCCTAACCCTAACCCTAACCCTAACCCTAACCCTAACCCTAACCCTAACCCTAACCCTAACCCTAACCCTAACCCTAACCCTAACCCTAACCCTAACCCTAACCCTAACCCTAACCCTAACCCTAACCCTAACCCTAACCCTAACCCTAACCCTAACCCTAACCCTAACCCTAACCCTAACCCTAACCCTAACCCTAACCCTAACCCTAACCCTAACCCTAACCCTAACCCTAACCCTAACCCTAACCCTAACCCTAACCCTAACCCTAACCCTAACCCTAACCCTAACCCTAACCCTAACCCTAACCCTAACCCTAACCCTAACCCTAACCCTAACCCTAACCCTAACCCTAACCCTAACCCTAACCCTAACCCTAACCCTAACCCTAACCCTAACCCTAACCCTAACCCTAACCCTAACCCTAACCCTAACCCTAACCCTAACCCTAACCCTAACCCTAACCCTAACCCTAACCCTAACCCTAACCCTAACCCTAACCCTAACCCTAACCCTAACCCTAACCCTAACCCTAACCCTAACCCTAACCCTAACCCTAACCCTAACCCTAACCCTAACCCTAACCCTAACCCTAACCCTAACCCTAACCCTAACCCTAACCCTAACCCTAACCCTAACCCTAACCCTAACCCTAACCCTAACCCTAACCCTAACCCTAACCCTAACCCTAACCCTAACCCTAACCCTAACCCTAACCCTAACCCTAACCCTAACCCTAACCCTAACCCTAACCCTAACCCTAACCCTAACCCTAACCCTAACCCTAACCCTAACCCTAACCCTAACCCTAACCCTAACCCTAACCCTAACCCTAACCCTAACCCTAACCCTAACCCTAACCCTAACCCTAACCCTAACCCTAACCCTAACCCTAACCCTAACCCTAACCCTAACCCTAACCCTAACCCTAACCCTAACCCTAACCCTAACCCTAACCCTAACCCTAACCCTAACCCTAACCCTAACCCTAACCCTAACCCTAACCCTAACCCTAACCCTAACCCTAACCCTAACCCTAACCCTAACCCTAACCCTAACCCTAACCCTAACCCTAACCCTAACCCTAACCCTAACCCTAACCCTAACCCTAACCCTAACCCTAACCCTAACCCTAACCCTAACCCTAACCCTAACCCTAACCCTAACCCTAACCCTAACCCTAACCCTAACCCTAACCCTAACCCTAACCCTAACCCTAACCCTAACCCTAACCCTAACCCTAACCCTAACCCTAACCCTAACCCTAACCCTAACCCTAACCCTAACCCTAACCCTAACCCTAACCCTAACCCTAACCCTAACCCTAACCCTAACCCTAACCCTAACCCTAACCCTAACCCTAACCCTAACCCTAACCCTAACCCTAACCCTAACCCTAACCCTAACCCTAACCCTAACCCTAACCCTAACCCTAACCCTAACCCTAACCCTAACCCTAACCCTAACCCTAACCCTAACCCTAACCCTAACCCTAACCCTAACCCTAACCCTAACCCTAACCCTAACCCTAACCCTAACCCTAACCCTAACCCTAACCCTAACCCTAACCCTAACCCTAACCCTAACCCTAACCCTAACCCTAACCCTAACCCTAACCCTAACCCTAACCCTAACCCTAACCCTAACCCTAACCCTAACCCTAACCCTAACCCTAACCCTAACCCTAACCCTAACCCTAACCCTAACCCTAACCCTAACCCTAACCCTAACCCTAACCCTAACCCTAACCCTAACCCTAACCCTAACCCTAACCCTAACCCTAACCCTAACCCTAACCCTAACCCTAACCCTAACCCTAACCCTAACCCTAACCCTAACCCTAACCCTAACCCTAACCCTAACCCTAACCCTAACCCTAACCCTAACCCTAACCCTAACCCTAACCCTAACCCTAACCCTAACCCTAACCCTAACCCTAACCCTAACCCTAACCCTAACCCTAACCCTAACCCTAACCCTAACCCTAACCCTAACCCTAACCCTAACCCTAACCCTAACCCTAACCCTAACCCTAACCCTAACCCTAACCCTAACCCTAACCCTAACCCTAACCCTAACCCTAACCCTAACCCTAACCCTAACCCTAACCCTAACCCTAACCCTAACCCTAACCCTAACCCTAACCCTAACCCTAACCCTAACCCTAACCCTAACCCTAACCCTAACCCTAACCCTAACCCTAACCCTAACCCTAACCCTAACCCTAACCCTAACCCTAACCCTAACCCTAACCCTAACCCTAACCCTAACCCTAACCCTAACCCTAACCCTAACCCTAACCCTAACCCTAACCCTAACCCTAACCCTAACCCTAACCCTAACCCTAACCCTAACCCTAACCCTAACCCTAACCCTAACCCTAACCCTAACCCTAACCCTAACCCTAACCCTAACCCTAACCCTAACCCTAACCCTAACCCTAACCCTAACCCTAACCCTAACCCTAACCCTAACCCTAACCCTAACCCTAACCCTAACCCTAACCCTAACCCTAACCCTAACCCTAACCCTAACCCTAACCCTAACCCTAACCCTAACCCTAACCCTAACCCTAACCCTAACCCTAACCCTAACCCTAACCCTAACCCTAACCCTAACCCTAACCCTAACCCTAACCCTAACCCTAACCCTAACCCTAACCCTAACCCTAACCCTAACCCTAACCCTAACCCTAACCCTAACCCTAACCCTAACCCTAACCCTAACCCTAACCCTAACCCTAACCCTAACCCTAACCCTAACCCTAACCCTAACCCTAACCCTAACCCTAACCCTAACCCTAACCCTAACCCTAACCCTAACCCTAACCCTAACCCTAACCCTAACCCTAACCCTAACCCTAACCCTAACCCTAACCCTAACCCTAACCCTAACCCTAACCCTAACCCTAACCCTAACCCTAACCCTAACCCTAACCCTAACCCTAACCCTAACCCTAACCCTAACCCTAACCCTAACCCTAACCCTAACCCTAACCCTAACCCTAACCCTAACCCTAACCCTAACCCTAACCCTAACCCTAACCCTAACCCTAACCCTAACCCTAACCCTAACCCTAACCCTAACCCTAACCCTAACCCTAACCCTAACCCTAACCCTAACCCTAACCCTAACCCTAACCCTAACCCTAACCCTAACCCTAACCCTAACCCTAACCCTAACCCTAACCCTAACCCTAACCCTAACCCTAACCCTAACCCTAACCCTAACCCTAACCCTAACCCTAACCCTAACCCTAACCCTAACCCTAACCCTAACCCTAACCCTAACCCTAACCCTAACCCTAACCCTAACCCTAACCCTAACCCTAACCCTAACCCTAACCCTAACCCTAACCCTAACCCTAACCCTAACCCTAACCCTAACCCTAACCCTAACCCTAACCCTAACCCTAACCCTAACCCTAACCCTAACCCTAACCCTAACCCTAACCCTAACCCTAACCCTAACCCTAACCCTAACCCTAACCCTAACCCTAACCCTAACCCTAACCCTAACCCTAACCCTAACCCTAACCCTAACCCTAACCCTAACCCTAACCCTAACCCTAACCCTAACCCTAACCCTAACCCTAACCCTAACCCTAACCCTAACCCTAACCCTAACCCTAACCCTAACCCTAACCCTAACCCTAACCCTAACCCTAACCCTAACCCTAACCCTAACCCTAACCCTAACCCTAACCCTAACCCTAACCCTAACCCTAACCCTAACCCTAACCCTAACCCTAACCCTAACCCTAACCCTAACCCTAACCCTAACCCTAACCCTAACCCTAACCCTAACCCTAACCCTAACCCTAACCCTAACCCTAACCCTAACCCTAACCCTAACCCTAACCCTAACCCTAACCCTAACCCTAACCCTAACCCTAACCCTAACCCTAACCCTAACCCTAACCCTAACCCTAACCCTAACCCTAACCCTAACCCTAACCCTAACCCTAACCCTAACCCTAACCCTAACCCTAACCCTAACCCTAACCCTAACCCTAACCCTAACCCTAACCCTAACCCTAACCCTAACCCTAACCCTAACCCTAACCCTAACCCTAACCCTAACCCTAACCCTAACCCTAACCCTAACCCTAACCCTAACCCTAACCCTAACCCTAACCCTAACCCTAACCCTAACCCTAACCCTAACCCTAACCCTAACCCTAACCCTAACCCTAACCCTAACCCTAACCCTAACCCTAACCCTAACCCTAACCCTAACCCTAACCCTAACCCTAACCCTAACCCTAACCCTAACCCTAACCCTAACCCTAACCCTAACCCTAACCCTAACCCTAACCCTAACCCTAACCCTAACCCTAACCCTAACCCTAACCCTAACCCTAACCCTAACCCTAACCCTAACCCTAACCCTAACCCTAACCCTAACCCTAACCCTAACCCTAACCCTAACCCTAACCCTAACCCTAACCCTAACCCTAACCCTAACCCTAACCCTAACCCTAACCCTAACCCTAACCCTAACCCTAACCCTAACCCTAACCCTAACCCTAACCCTAACCCTAACCCTAACCCTAACCCTAACCCTAACCCTAACCCTAACCCTAACCCTAACCCTAACCCTAACCCTAACCCTAACCCTAACCCTAACCCTAACCCTAACCCTAACCCTAACCCTAACCCTAACCCTAACCCTAACCCTAACCCTAACCCTAACCCTAACCCTAACCCTAACCCTAACCCTAACCCTAACCCTAACCCTAACCCTAACCCTAACCCTAACCCTAACCCTAACCCTAACCCTAACCCTAACCCTAACCCTAACCCTAACCCTAACCCTAACCCTAACCCTAACCCTAACCCTAACCCTAACCCTAACCCTAACCCTAACCCTAACCCTAACCCTAACCCTAACCCTAACCCTAACCCTAACCCTAACCCTAACCCTAACCCTAACCCTAACCCTAACCCTAACCCTAACCCTAACCCTAACCCTAACCCTAACCCTAACCCTAACCCTAACCCTAACCCTAACCCTAACCCTAACCCTAACCCTAACCCTAACCCTAACCCTAACCCTAACCCTAACCCTAACCCTAACCCTAACCCTAACCCTAACCCTAACCCTAACCCTAACCCTAACCCTAACCCTAACCCTAACCCTAACCCTAACCCTAACCCTAACCCTAACCCTAACCCTAACCCTAACCCTAACCCTAACCCTAACCCTAACCCTAACCCTAACCCTAACCCTAACCCTAACCCTAACCCTAACCCTAACCCTAACCCTAACCCTAACCCTAACCCTAACCCTAACCCTAACCCTAACCCTAACCCTAACCCTAACCCTAACCCTAACCCTAACCCTAACCCTAACCCTAACCCTAACCCTAACCCTAACCCTAACCCTAACCCTAACCCTAACCCTAACCCTAACCCTAACCCTAACCCTAACCCTAACCCTAACCCTAACCCTAACCCTAACCCTAACCCTAACCCTAACCCTAACCCTAACCCTAACCCTAACCCTAACCCTAACCCTAACCCTAACCCTAACCCTAACCCTAACCCTAACCCTAACCCTAACCCTAACCCTAACCCTAACCCTAACCCTAACCCTAACCCTAACCCTAACCCTAACCCTAACCCTAACCCTAACCCTAACCCTAACCCTAACCCTAACCCTAACCCTAACCCTAACCCTAACCCTAACCCTAACCCTAACCCTAACCCTAACCCTAACCCTAACCCTAACCCTAACCCTAACCCTAACCCTAACCCTAACCCTAACCCTAACCCTAACCCTAACCCTAACCCTAACCCTAACCCTAACCCTAACCCTAACCCTAACCCTAACCCTAACCCTAACCCTAACCCTAACCCTAACCCTAACCCTAACCCTAACCCTAACCCTAACCCTAACCCTAACCCTAACCCTAACCCTAACCCTAACCCTAACCCTAACCCTAACCCTAACCCTAACCCTAACCCTAACCCTAACCCTAACCCTAACCCTAACCCTAACCCTAACCCTAACCCTAACCCTAACCCTAACCCTAACCCTAACCCTAACCCTAACCCTAACCCTAACCCTAACCCTAACCCTAACCCTAACCCTAACCCTAACCCTAACCCTAACCCTAACCCTAACCCTAACCCTAACCCTAACCCTAACCCTAACCCTAACCCTAACCCTAACCCTAACCCTAACCCTAACCCTAACCCTAACCCTAACCCTAACCCTAACCCTAACCCTAACCCTAACCCTAACCCTAACCCTAACCCTAACCCTAACCCTAACCCTAACCCTAACCCTAACCCTAACCCTAACCCTAACCCTAACCCTAACCCTAACCCTAACCCTAACCCTAACCCTAACCCTAACCCTAACCCTAACCCTAACCCTAACCCTAACCCTAACCCTAACCCTAACCCTAACCCTAACCCTAACCCTAACCCTAACCCTAACCCTAACCCTAACCCTAACCCTAACCCTAACCCTAACCCTAACCCTAACCCTAACCCTAACCCTAACCCTAACCCTAACCCTAACCCTAACCCTAACCCTAACCCTAACCCTAACCCTAACCCTAACCCTAACCCTAACCCTAACCCTAACCCTAACCCTAACCCTAACCCTAACCCTAACCCTAACCCTAACCCTAACCCTAACCCTAACCCTAACCCTAACCCTAACCCTAACCCTAACCCTAACCCTAACCCTAACCCTAACCCTAACCCTAACCCTAACCCTAACCCTAACCCTAACCCTAACCCTAACCCTAACCCTAACCCTAACCCTAACCCTAACCCTAACCCTAACCCTAACCCTAACCCTAACCCTAACCCTAACCCTAACCCTAACCCTAACCCTAACCCTAACCCTAACCCTAACCCTAACCCTAACCCTAACCCTAACCCTAACCCTAACCCTAACCCTAACCCTAACCCTAACCCTAACCCTAACCCTAACCCTAACCCTAACCCTAACCCTAACCCTAACCCTAACCCTAACCCTAACCCTAACCCTAACCCTAACCCTAACCCTAACCCTAACCCTAACCCTAACCCTAACCCTAACCCTAACCCTAACCCTAACCCTAACCCTAACCCTAACCCTAACCCTAACCCTAACCCTAACCCTAACCCTAACCCTAACCCTAACCCTAACCCTAACCCTAACCCTAACCCTAACCCTAACCCTAACCCTAACCCTAACCCTAACCCTAACCCTAACCCTAACCCTAACCCTAACCCTAACCCTAACCCTAACCCTAACCCTAACCCTAACCCTAACCCTAACCCTAACCCTAACCCTAACCCTAACCCTAACCCTAACCCTAACCCTAACCCTAACCCTAACCCTAACCCTAACCCTAACCCTAACCCTAACCCTAACCCTAACCCTAACCCTAACCCTAACCCTAACCCTAACCCTAACCCTAACCCTAACCCTAACCCTAACCCTAACCCTAACCCTAACCCTAACCCTAACCCTAACCCTAACCCTAACCCTAACCCTAACCCTAACCCTAACCCTAACCCTAACCCTAACCCTAACCCTAACCCTAACCCTAACCCTAACCCTAACCCTAACCCTAACCCTAACCCTAACCCTAACCCTAACCCTAACCCTAACCCTAACCCTAACCCTAACCCTAACCCTAACCCTAACCCTAACCCTAACCCTAACCCTAACCCTAACCCTAACCCTAACCCTAACCCTAACCCTAACCCTAACCCTAACCCTAACCCTAACCCTAACCCTAACCCTAACCCTAACCCTAACCCTAACCCTAACCCTAACCCTAACCCTAACCCTAACCCTAACCCTAACCCTAACCCTAACCCTAACCCTAACCCTAACCCTAACCCTAACCCTAACCCTAACCCTAACCCTAACCCTAACCCTAACCCTAACCCTAACCCTAACCCTAACCCTAACCCTAACCCTAACCCTAACCCTAACCCTAACCCTAACCCTAACCCTAACCCTAACCCTAACCCTAACCCTAACCCTAACCCTAACCCTAACCCTAACCCTAACCCTAACCCTAACCCTAACCCTAACCCTAACCCTAACCCTAACCCTAACCCTAACCCTAACCCTAACCCTAACCCTAACCCTAACCCTAACCCTAACCCTAACCCTAACCCTAACCCTAACCCTAACCCTAACCCTAACCCTAACCCTAACCCTAACCCTAACCCTAACCCTAACCCTAACCCTAACCCTAACCCTAACCCTAACCCTAACCCTAACCCTAACCCTAACCCTAACCCTAACCCTAACCCTAACCCTAACCCTAACCCTAACCCTAACCCTAACCCTAACCCTAACCCTAACCCTAACCCTAACCCTAACCCTAACCCTAACCCTAACCCTAACCCTAACCCTAACCCTAACCCTAACCCTAACCCTAACCCTAACCCTAACCCTAACCCTAACCCTAACCCTAACCCTAACCCTAACCCTAACCCTAACCCTAACCCTAACCCTAACCCTAACCCTAACCCTAACCCTAACCCTAACCCTAACCCTAACCCTAACCCTAACCCTAACCCTAACCCTAACCCTAACCCTAACCCTAACCCTAACCCTAACCCTAACCCTAACCCTAACCCTAACCCTAACCCTAACCCTAACCCTAACCCTAACCCTAACCCTAACCCTAACCCTAACCCTAACCCTAACCCTAACCCTAACCCTAACCCTAACCCTAACCCTAGACCCTAACCCTAACCCTAACCCTAACCCTAACCCTAACCCTAACCCTAACCCTAACCCTAACCCTAACCCTAACCCTAACCCTAACCCTAACCCTAACCCTAACCCTAACCCTAACCCTAACCCTAACCCTAACCCTAACCCTAACCCTAACCCTAACCCTAACCCTAACCCTAACCCTAACCCTAACCCTAACCCTAACCCTAACCCTAACCCTAACCCTAACCCTAACCCTAACCCTAACCCTAACCCTAACCCTAACCCTAACCCTAACCCTAACCCTAACCCTAACCCTAACCCTAACCCTAACCCTAACCCTAACCCTAACCCTAACCCTAACCCTAACCCTAACCCTAACCCTAACCCTAACCCTAACCCTAACCCTAACCCTAACCCTAACCCTAACCCTAACCCTAACCCTAACCCTAACCCTAACCCTAACCCTAACCCTAACCCTAACCCTAACCCTAACCCTAACCCTAACCCTAACCCTAACCCTAACCCTAACCCTAACCCTAACCCTAACCCTAACCCTAACCCTAACCCTAACCCTAACCCTAACCCTAACCCTAACCCTAACCCTAACCCTAACCCTAACCCTAACCCTAACCCTAACCCTAACCCTAACCCTAACCCTAACCCTAACCCTAACCCTAACCCTAACCCTAACCCTAACCCTAACCCTAACCCTAACCCTAACCCTAACCCTAACCCTAACCCTAACCCTAACCCTAACCCTAACCCTAACCCTAACCCTAACCCTAACCCTAACCCTAACCCTAACCCTAACCCTAACCCTAACCCTAACCCTAACCCTAACCCTAACCCTAACCCTAACCCTAACCCTAACCCTAACCCTAACCCTAACCCTAACCCTAACCCTAACCCTAACCCTAACCCTAACCCTAACCCTAACCCTAACCCTAACCCTAACCCTAACCCTAACCCTAACCCTAACCCTAACCCTAACCCTAACCCTAACCCTAACCCTAACCCTAACCCTAACCCTAACCCTAACCCTAACCCTAACCCTAACCCTAACCCTAACCCTAACCCTAACCCTAACCCTAACCCTAACCCTAACCCTAACCCTAACCCTAACCCTAACCCTAACCCTAACCCTAACCCTAACCCTAACCCTAACCCTAACCCTAACCCTAACCCTAACCCTAACCCTAACCCTAACCCTAACCCTAACCCTAACCCTAACCCTAACCCTAACCCTAACCCTAACCCTAACCCTAACCCTAACCCTAACCCTAACCCTAACCCTAACCCTAACCCTAACCCTAACCCTAACCCTAACCCTAACCCTAACCCTAACCCTAACCCTAACCCTAACCCTAACCCTAACCCTAACCCTAACCCTAACCCTAACCCTAACCCTAACCCTAACCCTAACCCTAACCCTAACCCTAACCCTAACCCTAACCCTAACCCTAACCCTAACCCTAACCCTAACCCTAACCCTAACCCTAACCCTAACCCTAACCCTAACCCTAACCCTAACCCTAACCCTAACCCTAACCCTAACCCTAACCCTAACCCTAACCCTAACCCTAACCCTAACCCTAACCCTAACCCTAACCCTAACCCTAACCCTAACCCTAACCCTAACCCTAACCCTAACCCTAACCCTAACCCTAACCCTAACCCTAACCCTAACCCTAACCCTAACCCTAACCCTAACCCTAACCCTAACCCTAACCCTAACCCTAACCCTAACCCTAACCCTAACCCTAACCCTAACCCTAACCCTAACCCTAACCCTAACCCTAACCCTAACCCTAACCCTAACCCTAACCCTAACCCTAACCCTAACCCTAACCCTAACCCTAACCCTAACCCTAACCCTAACCCTAACCCTAACCCTAACCCTAACCCTAACCCTAACCCTAACCCTAACCCTAACCCTAACCCTAACCCTAACCCTAACCCTAACCCTAACCCTAACCCTAACCCTAACCCTAACCCTAACCCTAACCCTAACCCTAACCCTAACCCTAACCCTAACCCTAACCCTAACCCTAACCCTAACCCTAACCCTAACCCTAACCCTAACCCTAACCCTAACCCTAACCCTAACCCTAACCCTAACCCTAACCCTAACCCTAACCCTAACCCTAACCCTAACCCTAACCCTAACCCTAACCCTAACCCTAACCCTAACCCTAACCCTAACCCTAACCCTAACCCTAACCCTAACCCTAACCCTAACCCTAACCCTAACCCTAACCCTAACCCTAACCCTAACCCTAACCCTAACCCTAACCCTAACCCTAACCCTAACCCTAACCCTAACCCTAACCCTAACCCTAACCCTAACCCTAACCCTAACCCTAACCCTAACCCTAACCCTAACCCTAACCCTAACCCTAACCCTAACCCTAACCCTAACCCTAACCCTAACCCTAACCCTAACCCTAACCCTAACCCTAACCCTAACCCTAACCCTAACCCTAACCCTAACCCTAACCCTAACCCTAACCCTAACCCTAACCCTAACCCTAACCCTAACCCTAACCCTAACCCTAACCCTAACCCTAACCCTAACCCTAACCCTAACCCTAACCCTAACCCTAACCCTAACCCTAACCCTAACCCTAACCCTAACCCTAACCCTAACCCTAACCCTAACCCTAACCCTAACCCTAACCCTAACCCTAACCCTAACCCTAACCCTAACCCTAACCCTAACCCTAACCCTAACCCTAACCCTAACCCTAACCCTAACCCTAACCCTAACCCTAACCCTAACCCTAACCCTAACCCTAACCCTAACCCTAACCCTAACCCTAACCCTAACCCTAACCCTAACCCTAACCCTAACCCTAACCCTAACCCTAACCCTAACCCTAACCCTAACCCTAACCCTAACCCTAACCCTAACCCTAACCCTAACCCTAACCCTAACCCTAACCCTAACCCTAACCCTAACCCTAACCCTAACCCTAACCCTAACCCTAACCCTAACCCTAACCCTAACCCTAACCCTAACCCTAACCCTAACCCTAACCCTAACCCTAACCCTAACCCTAACCCTAACCCTAACCCTAACCCTAACCCTAACCCTAACCCTAACCCTAACCCTAACCCTAACCCTAACCCTAACCCTAACCCTAACCCTAACCCTAACCCTAACCCTAACCCTAACCC
>NW_028270143.1:345000-455452 GCF_037043375.1 Chiloscyllium plagiosum
CAGGGTGTGAGTGGGGTATGTGTCACTCAAGTAACTCTGACACAGAGCTATGTAACACATTACTATAAATAAACACAACGTTTTAGATGGTATCAGGCAGAAGCTGTGTTCTGGGCTGGATGTACAAATCTTTCATTTTCTGATTCAGCTTTTGTGTAGAAAGTTAAGAGGAAGAAAATCAATACTCTTGACTCAAGTAAAATGTAAGGTTTAAATGTTCCATTCAGAGAGATTTGTATCTGTGTAATCTGTACATCAAGCTCAGCAACTGTACAGTTATTTCTGCCATAAATATTTGTCATTCCTTAAAGGTTATGAGTGAACTGAATTCTGTTAATTAATTAAACAAAATAAATAAGTTCTAAATACAATGATAGGGACAAGGGTGGCAGACAGAAACAGATAAAAAAAAAGCATACAGGAGGAGATAAGTGGCAGAAATTGGAGCCATGAGAGCCAACGATAAAAGGAATGTCAATCTTCTCCATAACATAAAATTTCTCAAACTGTGTTGTGTGGGCAGAGGCAGCATCATCTGCATTCTTCAAATTAGGCCAAGCCCTAGTGTTTGAATATATGACAGGAATGTTGCCATATAGTAGAGATTCAAACAGTGATAGAGCACACTGTTGATTTAGGCAGCAGGAACAACACAAAACTCAGCTCTGCTGCCCCTCCAAGGTTTTCCATTTGGACTTCTGAGAAGGCTTCCGCCATAACTAGGAGAAATCAGCCACAGACTAGTCAAGCAACAGTCTGAAAGAGTCATACTCACAGAATCATATCTCATGCACAATGTCCCAGACAACACCATTACCATTCCTGAGCATGTTCTTTCTCACTGGCAAGACAGACCCACCATTGGCAATGGCATAGTGACATACATTTAAGAAGCAGTGGCCCTGGAAATTCTCAACACTGTCTGTGGCCCCTTTGAAATCTCATGGCAAGGAAATCTCCTGTTGATTATCATCTACTGGCCCCCTCCTTCTCTCAGCTGATGAATCACTTCTCCTTCATGTTGAATAGCAACTGAAAGAGACATTGAGGGTGCCAAGGGCACAGAATGTACACAGGGTGATAGAACTTCAATATCCATCATCTACAGTGGACCAGAAACATCACTATTGATCAAGTTGGCTGAATCCTGAAGGACATAGCTGTTGGACTGGTCTGTGACAGGTGATAAGAGGACCAACAAGACGTAAAAATCTATTTGACTTTTCTTCATAAGCTGCATCTGTCCATGATAGTATTGATTGGAATGATCGCATGCAACATAGGCCTTGTGGAGATGAAATCCCAAATTCAAATTGTGAATACCTTCAATTCACTCTGCTAAAATGGATTCATTTCGAAGACAGTTAACAATTTCAAATTGGGCATCCGTGACACACTTGGTCCATGAGTAACAGCATATTAAATTCAAAAACAATCTGTAACCTCATTGCCTGGCTTAACACTCACTCTACCACATCTTCAAGCCAGGGTTTGAATCCTGGTTCAATAAAGTGTGCAAGAGGCCAGGATAAGAGCCATACCGGGCATGCCTTAAAATTCGGTGTTAATCTGGTGAAGCTGCACTGGACCAATCCAAACAACACAAGCAACCAGACTTAAGTAATCCCACAACAAACAAATCAGCAATAAACTCTGCAGTCCTGCCACATCCAGTTATGAAATATGGTGGACAATTAAACAACCAACGGAATGCTCGACAAACATCCCCAAGCTCAATGACGTGGGAGCCCAGCACATCAGCAGCAAAGACAGGGCTGAAGCATTTGCAACAATGTTTGGCCAAACGTGCAGTGAATAACCTATCTTGGCATCCACTTGAGGTCCCCAGTATTAAGGATGTCTGTGTTCAGTATATTCAATTCATGTGATATCATTAACTTTTAATTGCAAAAAATATACATTATTCATAACAAAATTATCTATATATACATATGAAAATATTCTCATTTCGTTCTGTAGAATCTTTCTCACAAAGAAAAAGAGACACAAATGGTACATTGGAATTTCACATCCCACAGAGCTAATGTGCAGTTACAAATAACAAGACCATTTTTAACTCCTGTAGGAAAAATGTTTACATTATGAGGCACCAGGACGGTCTGTAAACTGATCGGATCCTCATTATACTTTGGCAGATATACCTCAGACAGTGGTCTTTCCCCACTGCACCTTGGCGACAACTGGCCCAGGCTTTAGTATGTCCCTCAATACGTAGCCCTGGACCTCAGAATATGCCAGTCTGCAGCACTCAGTTGAAGTAAACTCTTTACAAAGGCAAGAAGTGTGACAGTCTCTTCTTCAGCATAGTCACTTTGAGGGCAGCGTGAGGTGGCAAAGAGAGTTAAGGCAAACATGAAGGATCTGACAGATAATACCCCTTTTCACCACCAGCCAATCTATGACTTGGGACTTGTTGGAAAGTTCTGGTGATGATGGCATTCTGCCAAATAACTTTGACCATCTGCTCAAGAAACCACGCGACAAGATCCACCCTTTCCATTTCTCAAAGGCTCAAGAACATTATATGCCAACTACTCCCTGATAGATTTATGGTTAAAGGTGTTCTGTTTTGTAATTTTTTTCTTTGTGCACACAAAGGTGGCTATCAGGTTGAGGGCAGTGTTGGGTATGTTCTTCTCCCAGTTACCTAAAGTATTATACATGATGTCCCTGTGGGCACAGTCCATCTTTGACCTCCAGAGGAAGTGCCAAATGGGTTGGGTGGCTGCAGTGGCACAGGCTCAGGGACTGGGCCAGACATACGCCACATACAACAACAGTGAGAGTATCTTTTTCCTGACAATTAGGTTTTTACCCACAATTGAGAGGGAGCAACCCATCTGCCCAGTTCCTGCCTCACCTTGGCAATACGTTCTTCCCAATGTTTGGCACATGCCCCAGCCCCTCTGAGTCATATACCCAGCGCCTTGAGGTTACCTCACCTGACAGTGAACAGGAGAAAAGATCTGTTGGCCCATTTCCCGAGGAACATGGTCTCACTCTTACCTTGATTTACCTTGTCCCGAGGCTAATTCGAACTGGTCGCAGACGCTCTTTGGTTTGTGCACACTGACAGTGAATTTGAGCAGAAAATGGTACTTCATCCATGTACAGGCTTCCGTCACCTGGAATAGTCACAACTCTCAGGCACACATCCTTCCTGATGGACTCAGCAAAAGGCTCTATACTACACAAACAAGACAGGAGAGGGTGAACAGTCCTGTCTGATTCCAGATCTGATTGGGAAACACTCTGATTCCCACCCATTCACTGAGACTGCATTACTAATGGTGGTGAAGAGCGGTTAGATCCAATTTTGGATTCCCTCCATAAAGCCAATTTTGGAGAAAACATCCTTCAAGGACCGTGGAATATTTCAACATTAGTACTGAAGATTGCTCCAGTATTTGCCACAATCAGACTTAAATTGTTCCTGTAAAGCTACAACACACACATTAACCTAACAATGTGGAATATTTCCCAGGCATGTTCTGTACACAAAAAGCAGGAGAAAAGCAACCACCACATCAGGCCTGTCCAGGAATCTCAAGCAAAGAACACCTAAAGGTAAGTGGGTCATTCTTTTGTAAATATTTTTATTGACAAAAAAAGATTTTAAATTTTTTACAAAATTACAAAATCACTACAAAATAGTGTGACAACTTTATAATGTAATAACAATAACAGAAAACAAACTACTCTACTCGACTAACCACTGCGGAGAGAGAAAAAAACCCCACAAAAACTACAATTCAATAAATAACTAAGGGAAAAACAAATAAAATTTAACCAAGTTATACCAAGGTAACTGAAGTTATATCCAGTTAAATTACTACACTCAGCGCAATCCCACCAAAGCTCCCCACCTACAGGGGCATTGTAAGCAAACCCGTATTTGTTCAGGATTCTTCTCCCCAGGGGCCCCCGGATCACCAGACATAGCCCTCATAACTACACAAAGGCCCAAGTCAATATAGCCGACAAATCTGCATCTATATAATTCAGAAAGGGCCGCCATGTTGTATAAAACAGCTCCATTTCCTGGTGCACCATACTCGTAAGAAAGTCCCGAGGGATGTACTCCATAACCAATCTATGCCAGCCCAAAAGTCCTGGGGGATTCTCCAACACCCAGCTCATTAGAATGTTCTTCCTCACACAGAATGAAAGAATAGTAAACAATTTCTTCCCCTGCACGTCCAAAGAGGGGAGATTTGAAAGACCCAAGAGGAGGGATACTGGATCCAACTTAACCTCAGTTCCCAAAATCCGCTCCGTGACCACAAGCAATGAATAAGAGTACCAACATCTATTTTACATTTGGGGCACATTGGGGACACTCCTGTCTTAAATTTCACCAGCCGCTCTGGTGCCGAATGAGCTGAGTGGAGTACCTTCAATTGCATAGCCTGCGTCCTATCGCAAATCGAAATCATCCTTACGGTGTAGGTTTGCTCGCTGAGCTGTAGGTTTGATATCCAGACGTTTCGTTACCTGGCTAGGTAACATCATCAGTGGCAACCTCCTTCACTTGGAGGTTGCCACTGATGATGTTACCTAGCCAGGTAACGAAACGTCTGGATATCAAACCTACAGCTCAGCGAGCAAACCTATACCCTAAACCTCAACCTGAGCTACAAACCTTCACAAACCTTGTGGAAATCTTCCTTACGTTCTTCCAAATATCCTCCCATGCCTTTGACAAGATTTCCACTCCCAATTCCCAAGCCACTCAATGTCCTTCAAAACATTACTTCCTAACAAGTGATAGAGAGTGCTGACTGATAGAGCACCCTTAGATCTGAGCACTCTCCTCTCCATAACTGACTTAGAGGGATTAACCATTGATGTAGTCTTTTTTTGTATAAAGTCCCTAATCTGAAAGTAATGAAAGAGGTCCCTCCCAGATAGCTCATATTTCTGACTCAGCTGCTCAAGAGACATCGTGACCTCCCGTCAAATAAATCTCTCAAAAAGGAGACTCCTCTAGACTCCCAGAACTTAAAGGCAGAGTCAGAATGCAAACATTCCCACTATGGGAGTGAAAGGAGAAATATTTTGTAAGTTGCCCTCACTTTGTCACACCATTCTCCATGCTTTAACCGTGTTAAGGACAATTGGGTTTCTGCAATGGTCCATAACAGTCCTCATCTTGTCCATAAACAACAAATTGATGAGGGGGCATTTTGCCTGGGGAGCCTCGATGTCTAACCAGATCGATCGCAGGTCCTGGCAGGCCCAGTCAGCCACATAGGATAGTAAGGAACACAAGTGATATTTCTTAAAGTCCGGGAAATCCACACCTCCCATCCCTGCGGAAGCTGCAATTTAATCAGCTTAATAAGTGACTGCCTATGATACCAGATGAAAGATCCGTGCCAACTGTAAAGCCTCTGTAGTGCTTGCCTCGGCAGCACCAAAGGGAGCATTCGCATGGGATATAATAAGCGAGGAAGACCATTCATTTCAACCAGAGCTATTCTACCCAACCAGGATATCGGAAGATCTTCCCAGCACCAAAGGTCCTGCCTTATCTTCTCTAACAACTGCACAAAGTTAGGTTTATATAATTGATTGAAGACCAGGGTGATAAAAATGCCTAAATACAGGAAAGCTCCCTGTCAGCACAGGAAAGGGAAACGGGTTCCATCCCCATAATCGGATATTCTATTAAGGCCCCCCACAGACAGGGCCTCTGACTTCATAAAGTTAATTTTATACCCTGAGAACAAACCAAATAGATTAATCACTTGTATTAAATGGAGCACAGATGTCATCAGGACAGTTAAAATGAGAAGAATGTCATCCGCATAGAGGGTGATCTTATGCCTGCCTGACCCTAGCTCCAGGGCAGTTATATTGCCTGCAGTTCAATCACCAATGTAAATAAGTGGTGAGAGAGGGCACCCTTGTTGGCAGCCTCTGCTGACACTAAAACTATCTGACCTTATAACATTAGTGAGAACCACTGCTTTCAGGTCACTATATAACACTGCCACCCACTTGGCAAAGACTCCTCCAAGGCTGAACTGTTCCAGGACATTAAAGAGGTATGGCCACTCACCCAGATCAAATGCTTTCTCTTCATCCAGGGAGACTACCAAGCCCGGTATCGTGCCTTGCTGGCATACCTGGACCATGTTTAATACTCTAATATTGCTGGCAGACCTACAACCCTTGATAAAACCTGTCTGATCCTTCTTTACAACGAAAGGCAAAAATCTATCCAGCCTTAATGCTAGAATTTTCGACAGAATTTTACAATCCACGTTCAGTAACGATATGGGCCTGTACGAAGTGCAATCCACTGGGGCTTTTCCTTCCTTAAAAATAAGAGAAATAGTTGCTTCTCTCAAAGAGAGGGGGAGGCAGTCCTGACTGTATGAGTAGTTGTACATATCCAAAAGTGGCCTGGCCAACATGTCTATAAACTCCTTACATAACCCACTTTGAAATTCATCTGGGCCAGGCGCTTTACCACTCTCGAGCTGCCTCACCACGTCCTGTATTTCCTGGATTGTCAGGGGGGCATTCATAAAGGACGCCTGCTCTGACATTACACCTGGAAGGTCCAGGGTCTTAAAAAAGGATTCAATTTTCGTCAGTCTGTCCTCACAGCCCTCTGAATTGCACAGCTCAGAGTAGAACTTCCTAAATGCTGCATTAATCTTTTTGGCATTGCAAGTAAGAGTACCAGCACACACTCTGATGGATGTAATAGATTGTGGGGCATTCTTCTTTCTGGCCAGGTACGCTAGATATCTACCCAGTTTAGCACCATACTCAAATAACCTTTGCTTCGCAAAAGAGATTTCCCTCTTTGCTGTCTGGGTGAGCGCAGCATTCAGAGTAGCCCTGAGGGCTGTAATCCGCTGCAATTTGGTTACAGATGGTCTGTCAAAGTATGCTGTCTCAGCTGCCTGCATCCGGGCCTCGAGCATACACTGCTGCTCTCTTCTCTGCTGCTTCCGGGTCGCAGAGGAAGAAATAATCAAACCCTGTGCATAGGCCGTGGCAGTCTCCCAGAGCATTGACGGATTACTGGCCGTACTGGAATTAATGTTCCAAAAGGTTTTAAATTCCCAGGAAAAATACTCTACAAACTTGCCATCTTTCAAGAGAAAAGGATCTATGTACCAGTGCCAGGAGCCTGTCCCGTTACCACCAGCCCTTGACCTCCATGTACACTGCAGCATGATCGGAAATAGGTTTGTTCCCTATTCTGCAAGACAGCACCGAATTCAAAAAGGTCGATGGGACAAAAAACATGTCAATTCTGGTTGAGCACTTACATAGATTAGAGAAAAAGGTGAAATCCCTACTTTCAGGGTGAAACACCCCCAGACGTCCACAAACCCCAGCTCCCTGTTCAGGTCCACCAAGTGCCTGGATTGTGGGGACATAACCGCAAGACCCCTCAGCATCCTGTCCACTTCAGGATCAATAAGACAATTAAAGTGTCCCCCTAAAATTGTATGACATGCTCAAAGGGCCATCAACCTGGAAAACACATCCATTAAAAATTGAAGGGCGTGTGCCAGGGGACAGTATACATTCAAAATCCCATATTCCTCTCAAGGCATTAAAGCTTTAAAAATTATAAATCGTCCACACTCATCATTAATTCGGTCTAACATTTGAAATGGGAGATTCTTCTGGATGAGAACAGCAACTCTACTTTTTGAATTAAAGGAAGAAAAAAAACACCTGTCTGAACCCTCCATGTTGCAACTTCAAATGCTTTTGATTAGATTAGATTAGATTACTTACAGTGTGGAAACAGGCCCTTCAGCCCAACAAGTCCACACCAACCCATCGAAGCGCAACCCACCCATACCCCTACATTTACCCCTTTAACCTAACACTACGGGCAATTTAGCATGGCCAATTCACCTGACCTGCACATCTTTGGACTGTGGGAGGAAACCGGAGCACCTGGAGGAAACCCACGCAGACTAGGGGAGAATGTGCAAACTCCACACAGTCAGTCGCCTGAGACGGGAATTGAACCCGGGTCTCTTGACGCTGTGAGGCAGCAATGCTAACCACTGTGCCACCATGCTGACTTATCAGTTAAGTGTGTTTCTTGCAGCAAGGCTACATCGATCCTCTCTTTTCTAAGGTTTGACAGTTTCTTTTTTGTCTTAATTGGTGAATGACTCCCCTTAACATTCCAGGTGCATCATTTAAATGAATGCCTAGCCATAACCATCCAAAACAGTCCTTACTCCCTGAGAGGAAGAACCCCACTCATAGTGCACCGAGTGAAAACAATAAACAGTTCATATAAATTTAAAAATACAACTTCCAAAACAAAACTTCTAACAGCTACTTCTACAACATTTCAACAAATAACACAAATGAAAGGAGACTTTCCCCCTTGCCCACAGTGGGCACCCATACCACCCATTAACCCCTCCATGACTCCTTCCAGCTGAAGCCATGCCCCCGCCCCAACCGGCACACTGCAACCCGGTGGGCCCGCTCGACCCACACATGGCCTACCCTGCCTACTTCCAGCTTCAAAACCTGTAGGAGCCATTGCTCCAAGCAGCTCCCGAGCTGGCCTTCCTCCTCCTGTTCAGGAAGCCCCACCAGGCAGACGTTCTTCTCAGGACCTCGATTTCTGAGGTCATCGACCTGCTCCTTCAAGGCCCTTACCCGCCATTCCTTTTTTTTATATATAGATATTTTTATTAGAAATTTAACATTTTTACAAGTTTACAAAAATAAACAAAATTCTCAAGTACAAACATTGATATACAATTAAATCTTAAATATATAATAACCAAAATTTAACAAAAGAAAAATACCGAGAAAGAAAAAAAACAAAACTCAACTAACTCCTAATCTAACCTACAACTAACCAGAGTGTATATTTAAGTCTCTTACATTATTCAAATAAGAGAAAGAAAAAAAAACAACGGATAACACAGAAATTGGGTAGTGAGATACATGCTTGGAATGTGTTAACATCAGATGTAACAAAACCCGTATTCGTGCGGGATTCCTCTCCCAAGGGGCCCCGGACCAGCCGGGTTCGTAATCTCAGTTAAATAAAAGCCCTTGTTAGGATAGCCGAAATATCTGTATTCATATAATTCAAGAAGGGCTGCCATACTTTATGAAATAATTCGGTCTTTAGGTGCACCATATTTGTAAGGAAGTCAAGGGGAATACATTCCATAATTAATCTGTGCCAATTTGAAAGTCCAGGGGGGCTCTCAGCCACCCAGTTTACCAAAATATTTTTCCTTGCACAGAAAGAGAGAATAGAAAATAGTCTCTTCCCGTGCATATCCAGGGAGGGTAAGTTCGAAAAGCCCAAAAAGAGAGATACAGGGTCCCCTTTAATTTCCGTTCCTAAAATTTCAGGGTGCTTGCTACTTTAGTCCAGTATCTACAGATCTTATGACAGGTCCATAGGCAATGTACAAGAGTGCCCACCTCTATTTTACGTTTGGGGCACATTGGAGATGCTCCTGCCTTAAATTTTGCCAATCGATCCGGTGCCAAATGGGCCCTATGAAGTATCTTCAGCTGGATAGCCTGGGTTCTGTTGCAGATGGTGATTCTTCTGGCGTTTTCCCAAATGTCATTCCACATTTCTATAGAGATTTCTAGTCCCAATTCCTGATCCCATGTTTTAAGCAGATTGTCCATATCTCCCGATACTTCATCATGTAGTAAATGATAAATAGTACTGATGGAGAATATCCCCATTGGTTGTAATACTCTACATTCTCTATCTGATTTATAAAGACTATCTAATAACGTAGTCTTCTTCTGTATATAATCTCGAATTTGGAAGTATCGAAAGAGGTCTCCATTAGGTAATCTGAATTTCTGAAGCAGCTGTTCAAAAGACATCAGGACCCCATCTTTAAATAGGTCCCCGAGACATGAGATGCCCCTGGATCTCCAGAGTTTAAAAGTGGCATCTGTAAACCCCGGTTGGAATCCCCATGCTCCCACTATCGGCGCATGGGCGATGTTTTATGTGAGTTGCCCTCATTTTGCCGCATTATATTCCAAGCTTTAATTGTGTTTAGTATTATAGGGTTTTTACAGTGATCCGTAATGATTTTCCTCTTGTCTGAAAATAAAAGGTTAATAAGTGGGCATTTTACTTGAGAAGCCTCGATGTCCAGCCAGATTGATTGTGGAAGACCCAATTGGCTATGTAACTTAATAGGGAACTTAACTGATATTTCCTAAAATCTGGGAAGTCCAATCCTCCCCTTGCCTGTGGCAGTGTAGCTTCTTCAGCTTAATGAGGGGCCGTCTATGATTCCAGATAAAGGAACCCAACCAGCCAAATAATTTACGTAGTGCCAGCCTCGACAGCATCACCGGAAGCATTCTCATAGGGTATAGGAGACGGGGCAGGACGTTAATTTTAATTAGTGCTATTCTACCCAGCCAGGAAATTGGAAGGTCGCCCCATCGCTGGAGGTCCTACCTTATCCTTCCCAGTAAATGCACAAAGTTAGCCTTATACAACTGACCAAATACTGGGGTAATAAAAATGCCTAAATATAAGAAACCCTCCAGGGACCAACGAAAGGGAAAGTGGGATCCGTCCACTAAGTGGGGTATCATAGCAAGGTCACCCATTGGCATAGCCTCCGATTTTGAGAAATTAATTTTATAGCCTGAGAATGCGCTAAATGTATTAAAACCTTGGATTAAGCGAGGTACAGACATCAGAGGATTACTGAGGAATAGAAGAACATCATCTACATACAGGGTAATTTTATGTCTACCTGTACTAATCCTCGGGCTGTTATATTAGGATCAGCCCATATAGCTTCTGCTAGTGGTTCAATTATTAGCGTAAATAACAGTGACGAGAGAGGACATCCCTGACAGCAGCCCCTACCCACACTGAAGCTATCCGAACTTAATCCATTGGTAACCAAAACTGCTTTGGGATCACTATACAATGTTGAGACCTATTTGGTAAACACCTTTCCAATGCCAAACCTTTTCAATGTGTAAAACAAATATGACCATTCAACCCTATCGAATGCCTTTTCCGCGTCTGATGAAACTACTACTCCTGGTATCTTTCCCTGATGGCAGGCTTGAATCATATTCAAAACCCTTCTAATATTATTGGATGATCTACGGCCCTTAATAAACCCCATCTGATCCTCCTTTATGATATGTGGCAGTACCCTTTCTAGTCTCAGTGCTAACGTTTTAGAAAGGATTTTAAAATCTACATTTAGCGAGGATATTGGTCTGTATGACACACAATCTTCTGGATCCTTTCCTTTTTTAAGGATAAGAGAGATATTTGCCTCTTTCAGCAAAGGTGGGAGACAGCCCTGACTATATGCATAGTTATACATGTCCATAAGTGGACCAGCCAATATTTCTGTAAAATCTTTATAGAATTCAGCTTGAAAACCATCTGGGCCAGGTACCTTACCGCTCTGAAGTTGCCTGATTGCGTCAAGTATTTCTTGGACTGTTAGGGGAGCATTTAAGACCGATACCTGTTCCGGAGTTAGGCCCGGAAAGGTCAGATTTTAAAAAAATTATTGCATCCTCCTAGTCCTGTCTTCACAATCCTGCGATTTATATAAATCAGAATAAAATTTTCTAAAGATTGCGTTAATCCTTTTATGATCATGAGTCAAAATACCCGTACTTTCCTTGATAGACGTGATAGTTTGAGGGGCCTTTCTTTTCTTTGCAAGAAATGCTAAGTATTTACCCGGTTTGTCGCCAAATTCATATAACCTTTATTTTGCAAATATTTCCCTCTTAGCCATTTGGGTAAGCGTGGTGTTTAGAGCTGTCCTAAGGACCGTAATCCTTTGCAATTTGATAATAGAAGGTCTATCAGCGTATGCTGTTTCAGCTGCTTTTAAGCGAGCTTCGAGCAGTCGCTATTGTTCTCCCTTTAATTTTTTTCTGGGTCGCTGAGTAGATGATCAAACCTCGCGCGTAAGCTTTGATGGTCTCCCACATCATTGATGGGTTGCTAGCCGTACCTAAATTAATTTCTAAAAAAGTTTTAAATTCTTGAGAGAAGTACTTTACAAATTTACTATCTTTCATTAGGAAGGGTCCAAACGCCAATGCCGAGGGGATGTCCCGTTGTTCCTCGCCTTGATTTCCATATATACAGCAGCATGATCGGAAATTGCTATACTACCTATTTTGCAGGATGATATGGAATTTTAAAAAATCGAGGGGGCAAAAAAATATCAATTCTGGTATGACATTTATGTGGATTAGAGTAAAAAGAAAAATCTCTGCCCTATGGATGAAGAGATCTCCATACATCTACTAATCCTAATTCTTTGTTCAGATCCACCAATTGTCAAGATCTGGGAGATACCCCTGCAGTACTCTTGGGAATCCTATCTATTTCCGGATCCATAATACAATTAAAGTCTCCCCCTATAATTGTACGACGGGCACCAAGAGCCATCAATTTTGAGAAGGCTTCCGTTATAAATTTAAAGGGGTGTGCCGGGGGGCAGTACAAATTCAAATTCCTCTCCATTTATAAGGGCTTTAATGAGAATATATCGTCCAGATTCGTCTTTTATCTGATTTAGGATTTTGAGAGGGAAATTCTCCCGAATAAGAATAACAACTCCCCTGCTTTTTGAGCTAAAAGAAGAAAAGAAGGCCTGATCAAATCCACCCTGTCGTAATTTCAAGTGTTCTTTATCCAACAGGTGTGTCTCCTGTAGGAGAGCTATATCAACTCTTTCTTTCTTGAGATTTGATAATATTTTCTTCCTTTTGACTGGCGAATTACTCCCCTTGACATTCCAGGTGCACCACTTAACCGACTGATCAACCATAATCATCCGGGCAAATCCGAGACCCCTCAGGAGGGGGAACCCTATCCAGAACATCCCGAGCATAGAGCATATAAACTTCACAAAAATAAAGGCTCTCTAATACACTCACAACAGTATAATAAAAAACTATTTCTAAATAATTAAAAAAAACGTATTTAAATGGAGATTTTCCCCTTGTTCCCAGGGGGTGCCACTTCCTTTCCAAAGGTCCATCGTATCCTCTCCCAACCAGTGCCCCACCCTTGACCCAGGCGCTCCTCAATAGGATGAGGAGAATTCAAATATAATACAAAGCTAGAATTAACAGTGAGCACCCTACCCCCACCCACACCAACACCTGGATATATTTGGTAATGTTAATACCATATATAAACATATATAACTATAAAGTTACAACCTCAACAAATAATAATTAAATATAATAATACAAAATAACAAAGGAAAACAACCCCGCTCCTCGAGACAGAGGTAAAATAGAATAAGATAACCACCTCCCCCCACCAACATTTACTAAACCCCCCCGGCTTAATTATATATATATATATATATATATATATGGGGGGAGAAAATCGTTAAATAGAGAACGAATAAATAAATTCCTCTCCCCACCCCCCAAGTTAATATTAAACAGTAAGGTAAGAAAAAAGAAAAAGGGGGGGGATATAAACCGGAGTGGGGGTAAGGCAAACCAACATCCATTATCTCTTATAATTTATCTAAGAGAGTCCAAACCTTCCTTAGCCTTTTCCAGCGATCTGAAGTTATACACGGATCCTTCATGGTTAAAGCGTAGCGTCGCTGGGTAGCGTAAGGAGTACTGAATATTTAAATCCCTTAAACACTTCTTCGCCTCATCGAATGCCTTCCTCTTTCGGACCAGAGCTGGGGAAAAGTCCTGGAATAACATGATCTTGGATCCTTTATAGATCATGGTTTGGGAATCTTTTCCAAGATTTCTAGAGGCTTCTAAGAGTATCTGCCTCTCCCTATAGCTCTGCAGCTGGAACAGGGGGGCTGGTTCGAGCCGGGCCCGCGCATTTCGACCCGGTAGGCCCATTCCACCCTTACCTGGCCTGATCCAGCCTCCAGATTTAAAAGCTGTGGCAGCCACTGCTTGAGAAACGCTGTAAGCTGGCCTTTCTCTTCCCGTTCGGGAAGGCCCAGCAAACGAATATCTTTTCGACGACCTCGATTATCAAGGTCATCAATATGATTCTCTAAGGTCCGGACTCACTGTTCGAGAGTCCAGACCCGATCCACTGCCGAGTGCGCTGAAGTTTCGGAGGTCGCGGCCTTTAGCTCCGCCCCTCCGACTCGGTGCTCGATTTCTTTAATGTCTCGGCCGTGCTTTTGCAGCGCGGCCAAGAGTGAGTCCCATCGGCTTCGGGATTCTTCAATAAAAGTGTCAATCTTCACATCCAGTTTGGAGATGATTTCCACGAGGCTCGCCACCGTAGGTAAGTCCCCCGGGGCGGCTGCGGACGCCTCTGCTGTAGCTGGGGAGGGGTTCCTGCTTGCTGAGAGCTGCGGGCTCCCTTCCCTTTAGTCATTTTACTAAAGATTAGATTGTTTAAATTTAATACTAAGCAACTAATTAAATTAAACAGCTATTTTAAATGATTTGGTGAGTGTGGTGGGGGTGGGTGGCCCACTTTGCCTAAGTCTTGGGAGGAGCACTATAGACTCAGACTTGGTGGGTCGCCGCCATCTTGGATCCCCCCATACCCACCATTCTAAGGCCTGGACCCAACTCGCCGAGGATTCTGCTGCAGTTTCAGAGGCCACGGCCTATTGCTCCGCCTCCCCGACATGCTGCCCGAGACACTGGACCTCCTGGTCATGCTTCTGCAGCATGACTGAGACCGAACCTGGCACGGGTCTACTCCATCAACGAATCAATCTTCTCTCAGAGTTTCACAAACTCCGAGATCAGGCTCTGCTCCATAGGTAAGTCCCCTGGGGTGAAGGTGGAGGCCGACGCTGCAGCACGGGGTGCGCCCGTTGGTGTGGGGTGGGGGATTTCTGCTTGTTGCGATCTTCATGGTCCCTTCCCTTTGGTCATTTTCCTAATGATTTTAAACTGACACTGAACAATTCTAGGGGTCAACAGAATAATTATTTCTACCACATTGGGTAACAAAGGGTGAGTGCGCCACTTTGTCTGGGTTCTGGTGCAGAGCTCAGCAGGGCAGGCCTACTGGGTTGCTGCCATCTTGAATCCCCAAGTGGGTAATTTTTAATTTGTTCAGGGTCAGAAAATTAGTTTTGGACCCTGATTGGAATATATGGACTATTATACTCACTCAACAGAATAATATGTCACAGATTTTACTCGTTGCATTAGCATCCCTAATAATTTACGAAAGTAAACAGATTTATCCATTTTTATCAGTTCCATGTCAGAATTGTCCTATAGTAAATAAATCAATGTTTTATTACTACACCTTTTCAGTGATATGAAATTGCCAGTATACTGATCTGTCTTTACTGTGACAGAGCAAAGGAGTTGAGTTAAGGAGTTACTGTCAAACAGTTCAATTTAACAAAAGAATTTTGGAACAGTTGCAGCGAGAAATTACAGTACTCTTCGTTAGTTTTTATTTTTCTTTAAAATTTATACAAGAATAAGCTGACAATGTAGTATGTTACCAATAATAGTATAATTCTCCAATTGTGAATTCTGTAAATGGAAATGTGGTGTGACCCTTTCCTTGCAATTTGAAAGATTTATACACACCTTGAATAAATTACAGCTTTGCAGATTTCTCCTAAACATCCATCAATCTATATATGTGCTAACAAAAACATTCATTAAAGTATGTGAGAAACCTAGCACTCCAAGTGTTTCGAAACAGGGCTTCACCCAACTCCATGTAATTGAAGAATATTCCATTTTTATGTAGCCTTGCAAACTATCATCCCACATCAACCTTCTTTTTATCTCAAAGTCCTTGAATATACTACCACTTACCATATTCATTTGTCTATTTTTCTTGGAACTACATGTTTAAATATCTCCAATTCAATTTCCATTCCTGCGACAGTATAAAACTCCTCTTATAAAAGTCATAAGTGACACCATAATTGATTGTGACAAAAACAGATCTCCTCATACTTCTGGACTTCTTGTCAATTATCCAGCGGGTGGGACTGAACTAACTGCATTCATTCTCAACAAGAATTACTTGTAATACCTTCTCTGCTGAGCCACCATCCCGTCCACCACCACATCATTTGCTGTGGAGCTTCCCAAGGATCTGTCCTTAGTGCCCCTTATTACTCATACCATTGCTGTTCCTTGGTGACATCATCGGAAATCACTGTATTAGTTTTCCCAGATACACTGATGACACTCAGCTATACCTCACCACCAATTCTCTTGACTCCTTTCTATTACTAAGTTATAAGAATTACTATTAAAAGGTTATAAGAGTAGTCTGCAACACGGTGGCTCAGTGGTTAGCACTGCTGCCTCAGCATCAGGGACCCAGGTTCGATTCCAGCCTCGGGTGACTGTCTGTGTGGAGTTTGCACATTCTCCCTGTGTCTGCATGGGTTTCTTCTGGGTGCTCCAGTTTCCTCCCACAGTCCAAAGATGTGCAGGTCAGGTGAATTGGCCATGCTAAATTGCCCATAGTGTTAGGTGCATTAGTCAGAGGGAAATGGGTCTGGGTCAGTTACTCTTCGGAGGGTCAGTGTGGACTTGTTGGGCCGAAGGGCCTGTTTCCACACTGTAGGGGAATCTGATCTAATTATTACTGCAAAGTCTGTTGGGAGAACATAGACTTAGGTCTGCCTCCCATGAGATCCTGCTTCACTCTCCTTTCAAGGCCCCCATAACAACACCCAATTCTATCCCTGCCTCAGTTCATCCGTAACTTGAAACCTTCATCCATATCTTGGGTTACCTCTAGACTTGACTATTCCAATGTACTCATGGCTATCCTCCCACATTCCACTCTCCAATGTGTCAGCTGCCACTCAATTGTTAGCACACATCTCTGAATCACAAGATCCTGGTTACATGTTCTACTCCAGGCCTGAGCACTAAAGTCAATGCTGTCAATCCAGTGCAGTACTGAAAGAGCATTGCAGTGTTGTGGGTACCACCTTTCAAATGAAACATGAACCCGAGGCCCCACCTGCCTACTTGTGTAGATGTTAAAAATCCCATAGCACTACCATCTCCAATGTCCTGGCCAATATGTTTCATTCAATGAACATTACAAGAAACCAACTAACTGGTCATCATCATTGCTCTTCATAGTAACTCACTCGGTACAAATTGGCTGCAGCATCTCCTACATTCTAACCGTGAGTACTCTTCAAAAGGTACTTAATTAACTGCAAAATATTTAAAACATTTGTTAACCATGAGAAACTCTTTGGCTTCCTTCTATATACTTTCATCCCTTCCCTGTCCTTTGTTTCCTTTCCACAACTTCAGGTTTTCCAAAGCTCTGGTGCCCAAATCCTTTTTGATCCAAATCTCATTCACCCACCTCCTCTGCATACCTGCCTGTCTCATCAAATAACGTTTCACATTTAAAATTCTCACCTTTGTTTTCGAGTCTGTCCACAGCCTTGCCCTCCCTATCTCAGTAATTTATTTTCAACTCAATTCCTTAAGCATATTTCTATCCATTTTTGCCTCTTGAACATCCCGAAGCTTAATCAGATCCCACTTAGTGGTCATGCTTTTTGCTGACAGGACTTTGGGTTCTAGGATACCCTCCCGGAATGCCTTACTTCTTTTTCTCCTCAAAGACACTCCTTAACTAAAACAAAGAAAGTAAATGGTGGAGAAACTCAACTGGTCTGGCAGCATCTGCATAAAGAGAAACAGTTAACATTGAGTCCTTTGACATTTTGCCAGAACTCAAAATAGCTGGGAAAGAGGATATTTATGTTGGTGACTGGCAGGGCAGGGTGATATTGGGAATTGAGAAAGGTGGGGGGGGGGGGGGGGGGGGGGGGGGGGGGGGGGGGAGGTGAAGAGATAGAGAGAGAGAGAGAAAAATAAAATAGATAGGCAAACAGAGATATTTCTGATAATTCAAGAGAGTTATCAATGCTAAAGCAACACATTTTCAGCTCTGATCTCCAGCATCTGCAGTCCTCACTTTCTCCTCGAAGATATCAATGTTAGACAGGATGCTAATGAGAAGTATAAATGGTTTGAAATGAGTTGGCTGTACAGAGAACAACCATATAAGGCAGAACCTGGAATATGGGGGAAGAGTATCAGACATGGAGGAGGGTGTTCACATTCTGAAATTATTAAACTCATTGGTGAGTCTTGAGATCTATAAGGTACCTAAGCAGATGAGATGTTGCTCCCACTGCTTGTGTTAAGTCTCGCTAGAGAAATGCAGCAGACCTGAGACAAAATTGTTGGATTCCCCGCCATGGTTGACAAGGCATTCAGCTGCTCCCCCCATTTCCTGCATTCTTACCTCACCTCTTCCCTTCATAACCTAGTCCTCAATTTCTATCCCACCAACCTCCATATCCAAAAGATCATAAGCTACCATTTCTGATACCACCAGTGGAATGCCACCACCAGACACATATTTCCCTCCCTTGTCAGAATTCTGCAGGGACCATTTCCTCCATGATATCCTGGTTCACTCCTTCTCTACTGCCAACTCCCTACACTCCCATGGTATTTTCCCATGTAATCACAGAAGATGTAACATTTGCCTGTTTACATCCTCTCTCCTCAATATCCAAGGTCCCAGACACATCTGATGATGAAGCAATGATTTACCTGCACTTCACTCAATCTCATTTACTGTATTTGCTGCTCACAATGTGATCTCTACAGTGTGGAGACAAAATACAGACTGGGTAACCAATCTTTGCTGAGCATATACTCTGTGTCCTTACAATAAATTCCCAAGCTTCCATTTGCCAGCCAGATCAACACACTGCCGTGTTTCCATGCCAACATTTCTGTCTCAGTCTTACTGCAGGGCTCCAGCGAGGCTCATTGCAAAACTGGTGGAACAACATTTCATCTTCCACTTAGGCACTACATAGCCTTCAGGACTCAACACTGAGTCGAACAATTTCAGGACATAAATACCTTACTCTGTGTTTATTACCCTCCTCCCACACCCTTCCATTCTATCCTGTACAGGTTGCTTCTAGTAGTCAACCCATTGTCAACTATTTACACTTCATGTTAGCAACTAGGAGAAAGTGAGGACTGCAGATGCTGGAGAGTCAAATTCGAAAAAGGTGGCGCTCGAAAAGCACAGCAGGTCAGGCAGCATCTGAGGAGGAGAGTCAACATTTCGGGCATAAGCCTTTCATCAGGAATGTTGAGGGGGAAAATGGCTAACTGATAAAAAGGGGGATGGGGATGGGGCTCGGGGAGGGGCGAAAGGTAGGTGGCATGGCAAGTCGGAGGGATGGATCTGGGATGAGGTAGGGGGGAGGGGAGATTTGGAAACTGGTGAAGTCGATGTTGATGTCATGTGGGTATAGGGTCCTGAGGCAGAAGATGACTTGGCACTGTCCTCTTGACTTGTCCTGGGTCAAGAAGAAGACTGCAGGTCAGGAAGGCGGTGCCGGGCTGGAGGGATTCGGCTGAGACAAGGTGGGGGGAGGGGGGGGGATGAAGAAACTGGTGAAGTCCAAGTTCATCCCCTGTGGTTGGAGGGTTCCCAGTCGGAAGATAAGACTGGGAACCCTCCAACCACAGGGGATGAACTTGGACTTCACCAGTTTCTTCATCCCCCCTCCCCCCACCTTGTCTCAGCCGAATCCCTCCAGCCCGGCACCGCCTTCCTGACCTGCAGTCTTCTTCTTGACCTCTCCGCCTCCATCCTACTCCGACCTATCACCTTCACCTTGACCTCTTTCCACCTATCACATTTCCAACGCCCCTCCTCCAAGTCCCTCCTCCCTACCTTTTATCTTCTCCTGCTGAACACTCTCTGCTCATTCCTGAAGAAGGGCCTGTGCCCGAAACGTCGAATCTCTTGTTCCCTGGATGCTGCCTGACCTGCTGTGCTGTTCCAGCAATAAAGTTTCAACTTTGATCTCCAGCATCTGCAGACCTCACTTTCTCCTCTTGACTTGTCCTATCTGTCTATCTTCCTTCCCACGTATCTGCTCCACCCTCCCCAGAGACCTATCACAATTACCTCCCACCTGCATCCTTTTGCCATTCCACCCCACCTTTCCCCCAGCCCCACACCGACCCTCAACCCCCTACTGATCTCTTAGTCCCCTTCCCCCTCCATATTCCTGATGAAGGGCTTATGCCCAAAAGGTTGACTCTCCTGCGCCTTGATGCTGTCTGATCTGCTGTGCTTTTCCAGTACCACACTTTTCGACTCTCACTTCTCATTAGCACCCTACCTAAATTTATCTTTCTCTCTCAGTTTATCATCAGCAATCTCTTTGATTACTTACCTGTTTTAGCTTTCTCTGTCTCTGGGCCCCATTTCGAAGTACTCTACTTTCTCCCAACCCCACCCTCATCCCATCATCAGAATAATTACCACCTTTTCCCAGCTATTTTCAGCTCTGCTGAAGGATTGGTGGACTGGAAACATTAGCTCTATTTATCTACTGGCGCTACAAGACCTGATGAGTTTCTCCAGTACTTTCTGTTCTGTTTTCAGATTTCTATCATCCACAGTTCTTACTAACCACCTCCTTGTCCAAAATTTCTCCTCATATGGTTCATTCTAAAATCTTACTTTACAGCACCTCTGCAAAGCTCCTTAAGTTATTTTATTGCATTAAAGGGCATATATAAAAACACTTGTTGTTCAGGTTATATAGAAGTTGTTTGCTAAGTTTGCACAGGAATGTTAAACATTTCCTTAAGTTAAAGTTCAAACATTCATTTAGCCCAACAAGTTGGTTCCAGAATTTACGCTTCTTGTGGCATAATCTATGATGCTGATGGATGAAGCTACTCTGTTTGTATAGATGGCTGTAACAAAATGTTTGTTTGTGTTTTGAATGCAATGGGTATAATGAGATCATTCACCGAATGCACATAGCCATACATACCTAATTATTGGTCTTTCGTCTTTTAGCCCTATAGAATGGAATTTGTGTGGTTACAAATGAGCAATGTGGTTACATGTGACTGCCCACAAATTAATCTTGGCATTAAAATGACTCAAGACTTGGGCATGCTCAAAGTCAGAATTGATCATGTTTGCACTGTTAATTAAAGAACAGATTTAGGCAATTATCTCACTACCTCCCACTACCAGATATGTGCATGACACAAACAGCAGGAGTCAAATCACAACATTTCTAAATGTTGCTATTTATTTGAAATTATGACCTAATTTTATAGGAAAGTAACAACTCCAATAGTTTATCTGATGGAAATTCTGTTTTCTCACCATAAAATATTACATTTGTTCATTTCATTTTTTGTATTAAAGTATGCCGAGTTTCTCAGAGCTCTTTCATAACAGTAACTGCCATACCTTTTCAATACAGATAAAAAGAAAACATTTATTTATGTAAAGTTCAGGAAAGTAGATGCAGATTTTGGGATGTTGGATTTATAATAAATTTCTTGTAGGATATCCAGGTGGAAAGATGAATGAAATAAGCCGTAAGAATGATTGTGCGGAACATAAACTCTTGGTGTCAACTTGTTGGACTGAAGGATTTTTCTGTACTATAAATCTGATGGTTGCAAAATGTGGCTCCATATTTTTGACACCAGACAGTTGTTGTATGGCAAAATGGCATCTGTGTTTATGCATGTTCTGGTGAGGACCACAAGCAAGGCAATTTCTGGGGAGGCAGCAGAGTGTATTTTATGAGCCTGCACTGGAGGTATGCAGAGTAGGTAAATTGTCTCATGCTCACTGGACATCAGTGATACCATATTTCATCTCAATGCTCCAGGAAATGCCCTCTACAACATCTAGGAGAAAGTGAGACTACAGATCCTGGAGAGTGAGAGTCAAAAAGTACGATGCTGGAAAAAGCACAGCAGGTCAGGCAGCATCCGAGAAGCAGGAGAGTCGATGTTTTGGGCATAAGCCCTTCATCAGGAATGTGGAGGGGGAAGGGGACTGAGATAAGTGGGGGTGGGGGTGGGGGTGGGGGGGTGGAAGATGGGTGGGATGGCGATAGGTAGATGCAGGTGGGAGGTGATTGTGATGGGTCAGTGGAAAGGGTGGAGCAGATCGGTTGGAAGGAAGATGGACAGATGGTCAGGTCAAGAGGGTGGCCGTGTTGGACGGTTGGATCTGCGATAAGGTAGGAATGGGGAAATATGGAAACTGGTTAAGTTAATGCTGATGTCGTGTGGTTGTAGGGTCCGGAGGCAGAAGATGAGGCGTTCTTCCTCCAGTTGGCAGCTGACTTTGATTTGGGCAGTGGAGGAGGCCCATGATATGCATGCCCTTAGGGGAGTGTGAAGTGGTTGGCCACAGGGCAGTGGGGTGCTTTGGTGCATGCGGGCCAATGATGTTCCCTGAACTGTTCCGTGAGTTGGCGCTCACTCTCCCCGATATAAAGGATACCACATCGAGAGCAAAGGATGCAGTAAATGAGGTGGGTGGTTGTGCAGGAAAATCTCTGCCGGATTTGAAATGATTCTTTAGGGCCTTGGAAGGTGGTGAGGGGGTAGGTGTGGGTGCAGGTTTTGCACCTTGTGCGGCAGCAGGGGAAGGTGCTGGGTGTAGAGGGTGGGGTGCGTGGAAGTAATGAGGGAGTTTTGAAGAGAACAGTCTCTACAAAACACAGATTGGGATGGGGAGGGAAATATATGTTTGGTTGTGGGGTCTGACTGAAGCCATTTTTGCCTCAGGGCCCTACAACCACACAGCATCAACATTGATTTCACCAGTTTCCATATCTCCACACGCCCCACCACATTCCAGATCCAACCCGGCACCACTCTCTAGACTTGACCTACCTGCTCCACTCTCCCCACAATCCTATCACAATCACCTCCCAACCTTCCACCTGCATCCACCTATTGCCATCCCACTTACCTTCCTCCCCAGCCCCATGTCTACCCTCCCCCCATTTGTCTCTCAGCCCCCTTCCCCCTCCACATTCCTGATGAAGGGCTTATGCCCAATATGTCGATTCTCCTGCTCTTCAGATGCTCCCTGACCTGCTGTGCTTTTTCCAGCGCTTCTCTTCAACATGCATAATGAAATATTTGTTCAGCAGCAAGCGGAACACCCTAACAATGCTATTCAATAAGATCATCTATTGCTTGCATATCAGTTGCAAATTAATTTCTCCTGGTCCTTTGAGTTTTATCCTTCAAGTTGAATTTGATTTAGTCTACTGGGAGTGGTGTTACATGTGATTGATGTCTTGGTTCTCATTTGAGAGTTCTGCTCAAACCATGTCCTCCTAGTTTTAAGTGCTGCAGTTACCAGCTCATTGGCATGGCATGGCAGGGAAACTGAGCAAAGGCAACACAGAGTACAAGCTTGTCACACTTTTGGAGGAGGTGGGAGACATTCTTGAAAATAAATTTTATTCATCCAAGGTGTTCAGGGAGCAATATTCGTCTTCTAACGTTAGTGTGGGATTTCCGTATTATTAAAGAGGTGCTTGCTGAAAACTTCCACCTCTTGCAGCAGATCTACAACCTTCAAACAAAGTAGGGATAATAGTTCCAGTCAGGGCTTAAAATAATTTCCTTTTTCTCAAGAGCTTTTCATGAGATTTTCTCAAGGGCTATATACTTTATGATTTTCAGGGGTTTTTTTTTGCATTCAGGGGCTGCCTTTTCATTCTAACTTACTTATTTGGTGATGTAGTCACATAGTAACAATCATTTTTCTACATATTAACTACATGTATTTGAACTCACACAGAAGAACAATTAGATGAATTTGCCAATATTGTCAATAATTATCAATGCTCCGTTAAACTTAAAACCATAACTTATAAGGAAAACATTATTTTCATATGCACCATGGTATTCAAATTTTTACAAGGTAACAGGCATACGTTAATCAGTTTATTTTCTTCAAAAAAAGGCATCTCAGATCTCAATCTTAAATTTGTTTAACAGTTAACGCAATTTTTATTACAAGACTATCCAAGACATTTTTTCCTGTTTGGTAGCTCCTAAAGCATTGCAGCCTTATGCTAGAGATTTTGCAATCATTTGCAAAAAATTCAAAACCTCAGTTATTTCTAGTTTTCCTGGATACAAATATGCTGAGTATTCTTTCATAGACGGGTTTAAAACTGTTATGTTTCCTTTGTAGCTGTGTTGTCCCACACTTGCTCTCTGCCACCTTTTAGCCTATTTCTCAACCCCAGCAACACCTCTTACTTTCTTCTACACAAATCTCTTCTCCCCTACACCCCTCTTGCAACCTCCTTCTTCCACTACAACCCTCTTGCAGTTTTCTTCCCACCCCTTCTTGTAATGTCCTCTTTCTTCTCTCATCCCCCCCCCAACCCTTAGCCTTTGCAACTCCTTCTTGCTCAACCCTATTTGGAGCCTCCTTCTTCCTCCCACATCTCTTGCGGCTACCTCCTCTCCCGGTAGACATCCCTGTCCTCCATCCTAAAACTTCCACGTAGCTTTCCAATAGCAGGTTGCCTGTTTACCCTAATTAAAACTGAAAGAAACAATGGACTGAGTCTTACAGTTTTTTGACTAAGCCTGCATCGAGTTTTTTGGAGGAATTTCTGCCATGAGACCTGGCAGATTTTGACAAACTTGCCTCATTAGTTACTTACTTATTACACCACTATGGCATTCCTCCCATCTGATTTTGGTCCCATCTTATTACACACACTTCCAGAACAACTCATTACTCAGCACATATCCAAGAATTCACCAGCAGTATCGTGCCTGCACCATCTGTGAAAACTCATTGTGCACCCAAACAATACTGTCAGTCTGGAATTGCCCAGTACAGTGCCTGATATTTGCCCCAGACATGGCAGACACTCTGTATCTCAATAGTTACTGAACAGAGTGGTGCAGAGTTGAGACTTCCTTTTCCCCCCAGGATCACAATTGGACACCATGACACCAGACCATGCCGCCCTGGTTCAATGTTGCCACTGGGTTTAAAGCAGTCTCTGCCATCTGGAGGAATACCAGCACTATTGAAACAAAGTCAATGACCTTCTCCACTCTGCCAATGTAATTGTCACCACCTTTTCTTTGATACTGCTAACCCCGTTTCTGTTCCTACCTTCCTTAATACTTGCCTCTTTCATTACAGGAGGAAAACAATTCGCAGAATATGGCAGAACAATATGGAACAATATGGCAGAAAAGCTCAAGACGAGTGGTGGATTACCTAACATTTGGCTCCTCACCCCTGGTGTGAACAATATTCTGAACCTGACCACCTCTACTGGCTGATTTATAATTTCCAAGCCCCTGAACTGGCATCGGAGGCTGTTCTGGGATCCCCTGAGAAACGGGATACCCCTTGACATGACTAAGGCCTGCTGACAATCATGATAGCTTCCTTGCTCAATGTCTGCACTAACAGCAAGTCAGGATAGAAGCAATGTGAGCCTGGTATCTCTGGCTGAGGTGGCAAAATGCAAAAAGACAAGGCAAGCAATGCAAGACAGAGATATTGTGAGCATTCAAGTAGATTCAGAGTGAGCATGCACTTTGACAGTGCACAAACAGCCCAAAATGCAGCCTGATCTAGCCTATGAATTATGCATTGACATGCTGGGGCCTAGTGTCTAACATAGAATCCTTTAGTACTAGCAGTGAACTGAATTCACCAGATAGCCACTCTGATTTCCACACTGAGATTTCTGCACAGGTAGTTTGTTTGGCAAGTTTGGTAAGATAGAACGCCAAAGATTAATGAGGTGAGTCAGGCTGTCAACAAGGTCTTTAACAAACAATGATTCTCCTTAATTCGCAACTTGCTGCTGCCTAACGAGAAACTTGCTATGTCGCTTGTGAAAATAAAAGATGGAATGAGATAGTCCTGCCATTGAGATGAGACCTCACTGGACTTCTTGTCTAATTCTGCCACAAGTTTTACCATAGCCAACCTCACTTCGACCCAATAAGATTCTACCTGCTAAGTCAATGCTGAAATTAAGTTAGATGCAAAAATGAAATACTTGACTGATTTTAGAAAGAAATCAACTTTAAAACATGTGAAATTCCTCACCTAAGTTCCCAAGTTTAACAGTGTCAAAAACGTACTATGCCAAGCTCTCCATGCTCCCTGTCCAACTCGGCTATTACCAGATTGTCCTGTGAACCCAACCCCAATTCCACCTTAACACCAGTCCCACATCTTACCTTTCCTCTGTCACATCACAGTATTTTCCTGACTACAATGATGAGTTACAAGTCACCATAGAATAAACATTCCAAACCTATTACTCAAACAAGCCATTCAATCTTACATACAAAGTCAATTGGTCATCCTCATGATCAGTTTTCTCTAGTGCTTTTCTTCGGTGTCCACTTGTTTGCCTACAGCTCCTAAGCAGAATTACCTCAATGACTGCAGCACAGCTGGTGGAAGGCTGCTGACTTTCAGTTAGACAAATGCAGATGACTTCTTTAAACAGCGGTAGCCCTAGAGAACCTGACTTTGGCCTGCACTGCCTTGGAATGCGTAATAACATTTTAGACAGGCTGACAGGCAACAGACGTGACAATAGGGGACAGGCAGCGATGGGAACATGCATGTTACCTTTCTAAGAGAGGGCAGCTGATCCATTGAGCCACCAACAGTCCTTTAGAGAGGAACCTTAGAAATACTGGTAATCTGTTGAACTGCTGATGGAACCTGAAAGCACATTTAAACAATGCCATAAACAGCCACGACAGCAAGATAGGTCATCAGAAGTTGCTCCACATTTGTGTCTAAAGTGTAGTAATGAAGTTGATTCTATGCTAAAATATGTAGGCTCCAACCTGTGTGCAATATGCTAACTTTGTGTCACACTGCTTGGTGCTTCCTAACACTGACTGTAGGCTTTCTGACCAGCAAGCAGTTTATTGTGCATACCCACCAGCCTTAGACAATGTTCCATCAAAATCCTTGTCTGGATCTTGTGCTGTAGTGTTCTGGTGCATTGGCACTTGTTCTATACTATGCCCCTGTCCTCCTGGCTGGTCACTTGCACCCAAACTCTGACCACACTCAGATCCTACTTTTGACTTGCCCTCTGAAATAAATGCAGTGGGTTGTGGTACATTGAGCAATGTATACGAGGCTCATGGTATTGATATTAGGACATGGTATTGACCTTCACCACTCAAGTGAGATGACTGAACATCTTGCAACATTACATTCAGGTTCTTGGGGCTATATGCTGCAGCAACTGACTGAGATGCATATTTCCTGCTATTGCCTTTGAAAGATTTTCTTAAAGAAAATCTGCAGTGTGAGCTTCAGCTAAATCCTGATATGACTAACATATTTATTAAAGGCTCTGTACATATTGTTATGACACGGCAGTGAACCCCTCTGTTAACTAAATCAAACACTCAAATAAGCTCACCTCGCCTCCTAATCTGTTAAAATATGAGTGACAGAGAACTCCCAAATCCCACTATTTAAAGAAAATAACATCAATTTATTTTTTCAATTCTAAATGTGAATATTAAACAACAATTATTCACACTCTAAGCATCTTTCTCTTAATTGCTTATTATCTGCTGCTACTCTATAACAATATGCTATTCTAATAAGACACTTATTAAAATTATATCAACTTAATGTCAAAACCACACAACCACTGTCATCTTCTGTGACTTTACTCTTCTGGCTGCTGAATTCCCTCGGTCATCTTCTTTCTTTTTACTGTGAGTATGTTTGATATGAAAAGGTACCTTTGATAGAGAGTGTTTCCTCATTTCTTGGATGTCTCTCGATAGCAGTTGCTCTTCTCTTCAATTTTCAAAATGTCTGCATTTTTAAATCCCCAACATCAATCAACTCATTGGTTCGATGTTTGCAAAACAATAAATTCAAACTCAATTTGGTTTTAGTATCCTGGGCATAATTTAAACTGATTGGTTAAATTTGAACGGTTGTCAAAACAGCCACCAAAACTCAGGTATCAATTGCACAGCCAAGTGTTGCAGATTTTCAATTTTCCAGTATACTCTAGGACTGTGATCTAGTCATATACACACAGGCGCTTATAAGGTCTCAGTTCAGAACAGCCTTTACTCTCTCTTAAAAGTACAGTACACACCTTCAACTTCATAACAATATGCACATTGCCCCAATAAAACATTCATTATTTGCACTATGACAGATGAGGTCTTGATTTCTTTGCCCAAAGGCAAGTCGTGGGTGATTATTTGCTGAACCTTGAGGAAGTGCCATGACTCTTTACTATGGGTAGGGCACAGAGACAGGCCTCAAGTCTGTCACTGCTGTAACAGGGATTGGGCCCCATGCTGATCATGTTAATCTGATCCACACACTAGACAACTGAACTAAGCAGGTTGTACAATCATGGATCCAAAGCGTTAACCTTCTGCTATCTCATCTTACTCCAAGAGACAAATCTGACAAAATGTAACCAGGTTTTAAAAATGACATGCACATTGAACCAGGAGCTATTAGGAGCAATCATAAAAAGGCATGGGGATTGTGATGCATACTTTACTTCCATTCATTGATTAGAATATCACTTGAATGGTCTCTGCAACCAGACAGCACTAGCAATGTCCTTCACTGGCTGGATGCATTAGCAAGGGGCCAATCTCATGAGAGTTTGACACTGCTCCAAGTCAGTCTGCCACTTTCAATTGGGAGGATATTTTGCTGGAAGAAGTGCTGGAAGTGGAGACCGAGTGGAATCTGATTTGACCACAACAGGGGAAAAAGCAGGCAAGATGCTGAGTGCCAAGAGGAATGCCTATTAATTCATCTACATCTGAAAGCAATGGTTGGTGTAGAAAATATTTTCACCACCTGCTATACCATTCCTGTAAACTTCTGATTCTTGAAACATCTAAAAGAAATCAATTAACACATGCAAAATCATAGCAGTGACCAGAAGAAATCAACCAGCAACTATCCTGTAAACAGCATGATGCGTTTGCTCTGCCTTCTTCTGGCAGAAGTGCACCTTATACATTTTTAATCCCAGCTCAATATGGCGACAGGTGCAATTCACCATGGGTGTGAACTCAGTATGGAGTCCATTTTGGAGTTCTAAGACAACTTGCAACACCCAACCAATTGGCAGCAACAGCTTCAATTTTCATTCAGTTATTCTAATTCAATTTCTGTGTCCTTTCCCCATATCATTTTAAATGCTTCCAATTCTAAATGTTTAATCAGCTTCATTTTCAATAGTGTTGCAATATCTGCTTCAAGGACTATTTGTAGTTTTTGCATTTCATATGTTTTTGTGTAAACAATATTTGCTGACTTGTCTCTCAGCTTTCCTCATGATAACTGAATCTAAACCTTTTTTCCAAAAATGCACATGCAATGAAAACCTTTCATTATTGACACTTACAAAATGGTTCACAAATTTGAAATTTGTTATTATTTCCCCCCTCCCTCATCATGCAGTGACTTGGCTGGAAACTGTATTTTTGAACATTGCGTGAGTTGACATGGAGCTCAGCTGTAAAATGGTCTCTCCCACCGTAATTAATTAACGTGCCAACAGCACTGACAAATTTCATTTACAAAGAATGGCTACTTGCAACCACATCTTAATATCAGCCAGTGAGAGAGACAAGAGAAAATAAAAAAACAAACATTTAAGAAGGAGGACGAAGGAATTTAAGGCTTTATTTCGTGAATTATTTTCCTGAATATTACTTAGTTGCCAAGCCCTTCTTTCCTCTTTTCCCAAAATAGACTCATTCTTTCATTAATGTCCTTACATGTATATATGGGAAATAAATATTTCTAAATGTTATTACTTTTCATGACATTTTTCTTGACATGAGCAAAGGGTTCCCACACTGCAGAGTACACTGAATACATTAAGTTGCTAAGATATTTTAAGACTTTGGCAACTGTATTAGTTGTTGGCTTTGCAAAATTATTTCCACATCCATACTTGGCTGAAGATTCTTGTGAAGCGCAGGAATTTATAGAACTGAGAACAATGTTTCAGGCCACATATTTCTGTTCAGTATTGACAGCTGGCAGATATCATGCTTATTGTGAGGCAAGATGTTAATATTTTTCTCGGATGGAATGTTTCATGAGTACCAATTATTTGAGCCCGTCCCCTTATTGCAAATGAGCAAATTCCATCAGCATTAAAGCTGATAAATAAAACTGTGAATTGCTCAAGAACTTTCCCTTATGAATCTTGAATCTGTGAATTAATAGTCTTAAGACCTGACCCCACTGCTTACCTTTCAGCAGTTCAGGACATTCGACCTCAGACCTTCGGGTGACCATCCTCAAGGCAAACTTCGGGACAGACAACAACGAAAAGTAGCCGAATAGAGGCTGGTAGCCAAGTTCACTACCCATGGGGATGGCCTCAACTGGAATCTTGGGTTCATGTCAGACTACAGATGACCCCATTGCACTATACACACACACACAGACAGACAGATGCAGACACATAGACTCTCCTACACACACGCACACACTCACGCAGACTCTCTCTCATATGCTCACACATACACTCCCACACGCACCCTTTCACAGACTTATACCCCTTCACAATCTAAATTGCCCGTAGTGTTAGGTGTAGGGGAATGGGTCTGGGTGGGTTGCTCTTCGGAGGGTCGGTGTGGGCTTGTTGGGCTGAAGGGCCTGTTTCCACACTGTAAAAGTAAGTAATCTAAATAAGTAATCACACACATACATACACTCTCTCACAGACATTCATCACCTCCTCCCCCAACACACACACACACACACACACACACACACATATATAGGTTTGTGGGGTGAATTTGTACTTGCGGAATTACATTTTACTTTGCTCAAAACTGCATGAACCCATGTAAGATTCTGTAAATCCATATTTTAGATTAGAATCAGTCTGACCATTGCGGCACAGACAGTCTCACACAGGGCAGCTCACACCTTAAATGCATTATCTGGGCCGACATGACACCAGTTGTTAAAGTTTATGTGAGAATGTAACTTTTAAATGTTCTGTGATTTACGTATAAAAGAACTGAAGCTAACATGTTCATTTTAAAAAGTGAGAGACTTAACAAACAATCCAGGTCTTTTTCAATATATAATTTCAGTTACATAACACTGTAAACTTTTGCTATAAAATCTGTGTCTTATGATCTTATTCTCCCCAATCACCTGATGAAGGAGCAGTGCTCCAAAAGGTAGTGCTTCCAAATAAATCTGTTGGATATAACCTGGTGTTGTGATTTTTAACTAAAAGCGGTTTGTAAGTGTAGGTAATCTTGAAAGTAGCATTTTCTATAGAAGGATAGCAGCTGGCATCTTCACATAGTTTGTTAAGCAAAGGTCTTAGACCCATACAGCCATACTGTACAGAACTTCACTTACCAAGCTGCAAACGTAATTTAAGTACAATAAGACTGCAGTATATATCTCTTCATTTATTACAGATCCTTAACCCCTTCACCTACAAATTGAACTCAACTTTATATGCAACTTTCTCCTGCAGCAGATTCTCTTTACTTGTTCTCAAGTAGTGTGCAAGATCAACAAAACCATGTCTATTGCCTGTCCCTCATTACCCTGAGAATTGCCTAGGCATTCCTCTTTGAACTGCTATTGAGGATGTCATGATGGTGCCCCACAATGATATTAGACAGAAAATTAAAGGATGTTAACATAGCAATATTGAAGAAATGTAAATTAAATTTGGATAGGCAGTGACTTGCAGAGATACTTGGAGGTAATGGTGTTCCTGTGACATTTCTGCTTTCTTTCTCCTTAATTCACGTCTTCTTGCTACATACACAAGATATTTTACACAATTATAGTTGATCTGTACCATTTAGAAGATGAGGATATATGGAGCCTCCTGAGCTCTTGCATTTGAGGTGAATTAGATTTCATGTAACCCAAAATTTGTCATTGATTCCTAAACTTACAATGTATTTCTCCAAAAAACATTGCACTCCATCAATTGACTGCAAATCAACTTGAACATCTGTTTTCAATAATTTATTCTCATATTTCATTTCACCTAATTACACTAACTGTTTCATTATTGCTGAGGTGCTTTGTCAGAGGATGTGACTGCACTTACATTCTTTCAACTTTTTTCTAATTATAGGAAAGCCAGGGGCATCTGTAGATTAATTAGATTATATAAAGTGCAAAACAAATTTAAAAGGATTTCATGAAATTATGAAAAATCAATAACCAGCATTTTTAAATATCGTAGACTAACCAAATTGAAATTGGTACCAATGTGAAATGGGGTTCCATTGATACTGTAGACTCATAAGTGAATTAATGCAATGCATTTTTCCAAATAGATAAAGTTAACAAAGCAAGTAGAATCTTGAAAAATATTTATCAGAAACTAGTCTTCCTTATATGTGTAAGCACCAAATGATAAGAGATATTTACCGCTTAACTCCTTATCAAACAAATTATACCAAGCAATTATAAGTCTTGGCTTGTGTCTGTTATTTGAATAAAACCTTAGAAAAAAACTTGTAATTGAATGAGTCATTTTGGTCATTGACTAAAGGTGTCCTCTTGAATGGATTGGAATGATTTGGAGATGCCGGTGTTGGACTGGGGTGTACAAAGTTAAAAAATCACAGACACTCACACTCACCCTTACAGGCACACACACTCCCACACCCAACACAGGCATCCTCTCAGAGACTTAGACCACTCTACACTCATACACACACATATACACTCTCTCTCACAGACACTCACAATCCCTCACCCCAGACACGCACACACAGACAGACAAAGACCCACATGCACACACATATTTTGTGAGGTGAATTTGTACTTGCAGAGTTACATTGTACTTTGCTCAAAAACTGCATGAATTCATATAAAACTCTTTTTTTCACTTTGTAGATTAGAATCAATCTAAACATCATGGCATAGACAGAGAACACAGGGGGCTAACACCTTCAACATATTATCTAGCTAATGCCCATTGTTAACAGCTAACCTGAGAATGCAACTTTTAAAAAAAGGTTTTGTGATTTACACATGAAAGAAGTGAAACTATCATGGTATTCGAACAGATGAAAGACTCAACAGACAATCAAGGTATTTTTCAATGTATAATTTCAGTTACATCACACTAACTTTTTGCTATAAATTCTGTGCCTTAGAATTATGTCCTCCACTATCACCTGATGAAGGAGCGTTGCTCCGAAAGCTAGTGTGCTTCCAATTAAACCTGTTGGACTATAACCTGGTGTTGTGTGATTTTTAACTCGAGTGGAACAATTCGGCACAGAAACAGACTCTTCTGTGCACCATGTCTGTGCTGTGAGATATTGTATTCTAGGTCCCTTCACTAACCCACTTTATGTTTATTGCTTCATAACTGTTTTACTAACCCACTCACAAGCGAATACCGCATTCCCATTTCATTCAGTCACTACTCCCTATTATAACACTGTTTCAGTCATTCATAAAACCGTAGTTCTATAGTATATTTTACTATCATAAGGTAGATCAAATTTAAAACAACCCTTTCTAATCAAAACAACCCTTTCAAACCCATTACTGCATTTTCACACCTTATCAGCCCTTGCCATCTCTGAATAAGTGTAGTGTACAGAACAATGCCATCCCCATCAAGTCTCCACAAAACAATACAATATTAATCAGCCCAGGCACCTCCCAAACATGAATAGATTACAGAACACCAAACCGTTTCCCCAATTAGTATGTATTTGTTAAATACCTTTTAACTGGGCCATTATCTCTTTAAGAAACTGACAAACAGTGCTTCCGTGAAATTGCATGAATGAATGAAACTCACACTGGCAAATAGTAAACAAATCTCACAACCTAGTTGTGGTAATCAGTTTAATATCCTTTTTTATTAAGTACAGGTACAATTTCTAACTTATTTAGAGCACATAGGCCTAATTTTTTTTAACTAACATTTACTAACTTAAAAGAGAAAATGACCAACACCTCTTAATTATGCAAGCAGACTGGTTGGACACTCTTAATCCCATCAGAAGTAGCAGGCAGCACTTGGCACATATTTTAACTCATCTCCTGTCTCCCAGGACAGAATCCCCTCAAACCTTTGTGTACTATAGATAAAACAATGTCACGACATGCTAATGGAATTTTAATATATGTAAGAACTGTGTAAAAGGGCTAGTACAAGAATGATTTGGAGATGCCACCTGATTACCACCAGATGAAGGAGCAGCACTCTGAAAGCTAGTGCTTCCAAATAAACCTGTTGGACTGTATCCTGGTGTCATGTGATTTTTAACTGAGTATAAGAACTGTCTTTCTGGTCTGTATTGCTGCCTTAAACTTGTGTAACTGTCAGATTCTGAATTAAGGAGCTTATTCTTGCCACTCACCGATTACGGTTGTTATTTGAATACAATGCCACCAACCATGATGCCATTCTAAATTAATCCCATGGTCCATAATCCCCGGCAGTTCATGTGTCTATCTAAATGCCTCTTAAATGTTGGTCTCATATCTATTGCTACCACCTCGCCTGGCAGCGTTTTCCAGACACCCACTACACTCTGTGTAAAACAAAACTTTCTCATCCATTTCCTTTATATCTTTCCCCTCGCACCTGAAAGCTATGCGTTCTAACATTTAACATTTCCATCCTGGGAAATTGGAGTTCAACAATCCACCCCTCTCATAATTTTATATACTTCCATCAGATTGTCCACGAGTCTCTGATTCTCTACCAAAAACAATCCAAGTTTGCCCAAAATCCCCTAATAGCTAATAAACTCCAATCCAAGTGCATCCTGGTAAACCTGTTTTGCACCTTCTCAAGGAACATCCTTCCTATAGTGTAGTGACTCGAACTACATACAATACACCTAATATGGCCTAACTGTAGACTCATACAGCTGCAAATGACTTGCCAATGCCCTCACCAATGAAGGCAAGCATGCCTTATGCCTTCTACATCACCTTATCTACTTGTATTGCCACTTTCAGTGAACCATGATGATAGTTAAATTAACTAAGATCATATTCTTTTGAGCAAATGGTCAGTTTTCTAGTAAATTGCAAAGCTGTTAATTTAAGTATGATGTGGCGGTGGCGGTGCCGGTGTTGGACTGGGGTGCATAAGGTCAGAAGTCACATAACACCAGGTTACGGTGCAACAGGTTTATTTGAAATCACAAACTTTCGGAGCACTGCTCCTTTGTCAGGTGAAGTGACGGGAAGCACACAGTGGCTTAGTTGTTAGCACTGCTGCCTCACAGTGCCAGGGAACCAGGTTTGATCCCAGCCTCAGGCGACTGTCTGTATGGACATTCACCCAATGTCTGTGTGGGTTTCCTCCGGGTGCTCCAGTTACCTCCCACAATTCAAAGATGTGCAGGTTAGGTGAATTGGCCATGCTGAATTGCCCATAGTGTTCAGGGATGTGTGGGTTAGGTGTGTCGGTCAGGGGTAAATGTAGAGTACTAGGGTAGGGAATAGGTCAGGGGATGGGTCACACCATTTGTACTATCTTTTGATCTCTCTGCCTATGAATTTAAGTATAGAAGCTGTAAATTTCAGTAAAGTTAATTTTTAAATTAACAGAAGTAAAGGCCCCAAAGTGTATTACAGATGTTCACTGCAGTACAGCAATGGTGGTGCATTACAGATCACTCAGGGAGCCCGAGATGCTGTGGTAATGTGCAATTTTACATGAAAATTGTCATTTGGAGCTATGGCCAATGATCGTAGAGGCTCCAACCTCTTTTCCATCAATTGAGTGCCAGAAATTGTGCCTACTTTTACCACCTGCTATTGGCTTGTATTGGAAGAATTTGCAAGTTGATCAATCTGTTTGGCTGCACTATGAATAGGCCTTGTTTGATCATTAAAAACTGGGTGGAGTTCCAACTTGGAAATCCAAATTGCAACTCCAAATATGAAGATTTTGATTCAGAAGCAGTGATACTACCATAGTGTTGCAAGACTTCCAGAATTAGCAATAATATATAGAAAATAAAGTGCAATTGATATTTGTTAAGGTTATTAAGTTAATTTTAAAAAGACAATGAGAGCAGAATACTGTCAAAAAATCTTTTTAAAACTCTTGCTTATTATTGCTATACATTGCTGCTCTAACAACGGTTTTTTACTAAAAGATATTTGTCTGGAAATTCAGTGCCAGGTGTTAAAAATTAAAATTAAGACAACAAATGCGCATTTTCATAAGATTAGAACAACCAAACGATTGGAAAAATCATTCAGATATCCCAAGATATTTTAAAAATCTATTATGCAAGAAAAATCCCTGTCAAATTAAACTAATGATACATAAAATGTGAGTTGTAGCTTATTCCTTTTATTTAAATATATTTTTATTGAAAAGAAAAGAAACTTATTTTGGATATTACAACAAATAGAAAACAAACAATTCAAACCAATACAAAAAAACCCACTGATTACATTAATAAATAAATAGCAAATGATAACTAACTTTAAAAATTCATGACAGTAATAATAATACAGCTCAACAAAGCAAAGTAATAGTCCTTGACCATCAAGAGCTGACATTTATACGTATTCATGTGATCGTAGATCCTCCTCTCTGGATACCAGATTCATTAAACAGAATTGTTATGGCTATATAAAGGCCCTTATTAGTATGGCAGACACATCTGTACCCAAGTAGACCAAAAAGGACCACCATGTCTTATAAAACTTCTCAGTTTTACGGTGCACCTTGCTTGTAAGAAAGTCCAAAGGGATGTGTTCCAGGTTTTCAGACACCCACTCTGACAGAATGTTCTTTCTTGCACAAAAAGTGAGGATACTGAAAAGTCTTTTTTTGTGTGCATCTAATGGAAGTGGATTAACAAGGCCAAGAAGAGGAGATACCGTCTCCATCTCCACCTCTATTTCACCTACCACAGTGATCCAGTATGCCCACAGCCTGTGGCAGGACGGAAGACAATGAGGGAGCGTGTCTGTCCTTACTTTGTAATTAGGACACTTTGGAGATACTCCTGCTTCAAATTTTGAAAGGTGATCTAGGGCCAAGTGGACCCTGTGGAGAATCTTCAATTGCAAGGCATGGGTCCTGTTGCAAATCGAGAACCTTTTTGCATTTTCACAGGTATTCACAGAAGAGATCTCAATGTCCAGCTCCCTCTCCCATACCTTACAAAGCCATTCAGACTCGTCCAAGGGACCCTCTCCCAATAGGTGATAGACATTGCTGACAGAAAGTGTGTTCTCAGCACCCTCTTCTCCAAGTCAGATGTATAAGAATCAATTAGAAGGGTGATCTCTTTTTGTATGAAATTCCTAATTTGAAAAAAATGGAAGAGGTCCCTACTGGGCAGTTCGTATTTCTGAGCCAGCTGGTCAAAAGACATCAGTATATCTGCTTTGAATAAGTCACCCAGGCAAGACATGCCCCTAGTTTAAACCCTGAGTCCATCATCCCTGGCTGAAAACCCGGCATACCAACTATGAGTATAAAAAATTATGTTTTGGCTGTATAGCATTGCCCTCCACGCCTTGATAGAATTGATGACTATTGGGCAATAGCAATATTTCCTAACTGTTCTCATTTTGTCTAAGAACAGCAGCCTAATAAGTGGGCATCTTGGTTGAGATGCTTCCTTGTCCAGCAAAAGTGAGTGAGGGTCCCCCCAGGCCCAGTTATTCGCATAAGATAGCAACGAGCTTAACTGATAGTTTTTGATATTTAGGAGGTCCATTCCTCCTTGTCTGTGGGGTAGCTGCAGTTTAGTCAGTTTAATAAGGGGTCGCTTGCGATACCAAATAAAGGAACCGAACAAGCTGTTCAGTCTTCCAAATGTTTGCTTAGTAAAAAGCAGAGAAAGCATTCGCGTAGGATACAGCAGACAGGGGAGAATTTCAGTTCAATGAGGGCTATCTGACCTAACCAGGAGATCGGAAGCACCTCCAATCTTTGAAGGTCTTATTTAATTCTGTCAAAGAAATGGGCAAAATTGGTTTTAAATAGCCGATCAAAGACTGGAGTAATGCATTACTTAGCGAAAGCCCTCCTGTGACTATCTAAAGGGAAATCGAGATTCAGCCTCAGGATCAGGCATTTTCGGGAAACCACCCATGGGCATGGTCTCTGATTTCGCAAAGTTGATCTTGTAATACGAAAAGCTGCCATTGTATCAGATGAGGCACCAAAACCGTTGGGTTTGATAAAAAGACAAGAATGTCATCTGCATACAATGCAATCTTATGTGACTTTGCCCCCACTTCTGGAGCGGATATATTGGGATCCTTACAAATTGCCTCCGCCACCAATGTGAAAAGCAACAGTGATAAGGGACAGCCCTGTCGACTGCCCCTAAGAATATTGAAATTGCTTGACAGCACACCATTGGTGAGGACTGTAGCAAGAGGGTCACTATACAAAACCTTTACTTATCTGATTAAGGCCTCACCCAAGCCAAACTACTTTAAAGTATAAAAAAGATATGGCCATTCAACCCAGTGAAATTACTTCTCCACATCTAAAGAGATCACTATTCCCTGTACTGATTGTTGTTGACATACTTGGATCATATTAAGTAACCTCCTGACATTATTCGACATTATCCTGTGACCTTTTATCGACCCCGTCTGATCCTCCTTAATGATGGAGGGCAGCACAGCTTCTAACCTTAGTGGCAGACTCTTAGATAGGATTTTAAAATCGATATTCAGGAGTGAGATGGGCCTATAGGAAGCATAGTCTCTGGGGCCTTCTCTTTTTTAAGAATAAGAAAGATGTTTGTCTCTCTTAAAGGCCACAACTATGTGAATCATTAAACATACTAAGCATTCGGCCTGGCAGTATACTTACACATTCCTTATAAAACTCACTGGGAAGTCAGTCAGGACTAGGCACCTTTCTGTCCTGAAGCTGCCTCACAGCCTCCTGTACTTCTTGCACTGACAATGCAGCCTTAAGGAGAGATTCTTGTTCAGGAGTCACTTTCAGACTTCCAGACTGGTATAGTTCAGAGCACAATTTCCGAAATGCTGTGTTAAACCTTTTAGGATCATGGGTTAAATTTCCAGTATCTTCCCTGATCAAGGTAATGGTTTGGAGAGCACCGCTTTTTCTGGGCTAATTACTTGCCCGGCTTATCCCCATGCACAAACAATTGGTGATTTGCAAATGTAAGCTCCCTCTTAGGTGTCTGTGTGAGCATGGAATTCAGTGTGGACCGAAGCGCTGTGATCCTCTGCAATTTAGCCAACGAGGGCCTATCAAAATATGCCTTTTCAGCTGCCTTCAGACGTGTCTTGAGGAAGCATTGCTGCTCACTCTTCTGCTGTTTCTTACTGGCAGAATAGGAAATAACTAACCCCCAGTGTAGACTTTAGCAGTTTCCTAGAGAATGGATGGAATACTGGCCGAGCCTAAGTTAATGTCTTAAAAAGCCCTGAATTTAGTAGAAATGAATTCAGTAAACTTGCTCTCCTTAAGGATGAAAGGATCCAATCACCAGTGCCTCGAATCTACCAGAGTATCCTCACTCTTGATCATTAAATACACTGCGGGGGTGATCAGAAATAATGATATTGCCAATTGTACATGATATCATCGAGCCTAAATGAGCTGCGGGAGTCAAAGAAATCAATCCTGGTATGGTATTTGAGTGGATTTGAGAAAAAAGTAAAATTCTTGCCAGTAGGGCGAAGGTGCCTCCAAATATCTACCAATCCTAATTCAACTCACAAGTTCCTTAATTGCTTAGATCGTGATGATGATATTGGGGGGCCTTTGGGCAATCTGTCCATTGTAGGATCTATTAGATAATTAAACCCCTTCCACGCCCCCCCCCATGATAATATGCTGAGATGCGAGGTTAACCGTCGACAAAATGCGTCTATCAAGAACTTGAGGGACTGGGCCGGGGGACAGTAATACACTCTAGCAACTTAAATGGCAATCCCCCTTCTTCGCATATTGAAAGATGAGAAATACACCCGGTCATACCCATTCTGTTGCAGTTTCAAATGCTCTGCATCGTCTCGGTGAGTTTCTTGCAATAAGGTAACATCCACCCTCTCCCTTTTAAGACTGGAAAGTACCTTTTTCCTCTTGACTGGAGAGTGACTCCCCTTAGTGTTCCAAGTACTCCACTTGAACACATCCTTAACCATAGCCTTCTATAGCACCATTTAGACTCCCAAGAGTGAGAACCCGAACTACGAATTGCCAAGCTTCGTACAAGTAAGTCCACAAAACACAAAAATCACAAAGTTAAACAGCTACAACCAACAAACCTATAAAATTTGCAAACATTACATGCACCAAAAATGGAAAAACAGAAAAGCGCCAAAGGCACTGATTAGAGGAAGTTATTCCCCATTCAAAGGGGGCACTTACACATCCCAAAACCCTACTAATCATCCCAATCACCCTCTCAACTCCTACCAGCTAGGGTTGTGCCACACACACAGGCAACCCGGTAGAAAAAAGCAAGATTAGAAATATACACATGTAAGTTAAAAGTAAATACGTCACCCATCCCTTGGTGTAACTTAACTTAGGAATTAACCACCCTGAATCTATTCACCTTGAGCACTTATTACCAACAAAAGGAGACTTCACCAAGTCCTCTCTAAAGAAGGACAAACATGAACAGCTCTGTCATTTGTGCCTATTCAATAATCTGGCTTAAATCACCGTGTCCACAAGGTTCCTCGTTTTCCCTGGCATGTCAAATAAATATATATCAGATCCATTATAATTAATCTGAAGCACCACTGGATATCTTAAAGAGTACTGGATCCCGAGCGCTTTCAATCCCTCTTGATACCATCATAGGACTTCCTCTTCTGGATCACTACCACTGAAAAGTCTTGGAAAGCCCCGACTCTGAAACCCTCACACACCAACGCCCTTGAATCCTTTCCTTGGACTCTGGAAGCTTCCATGACTCTGTTTGTCTTTATAATGATGGAATGTACCGGAACAGGGCAAGGGCGCTGGTCCATTCCTGGCTTTCATACCACAACCCAGTGGGCTCTCTCAATCTTTATCCTTCCCTTTCCAAACTAAGAAATTCCAGGAACCAATTCTCAAAGAATTCCACTGGCCGTTCACCTTGTGTCCCCTCTGTTATGGCAACAACACAAAGGTTCTTTCTTCTGCTCCTGTTCTCAAGACCATCCACCAGATCCAGCAAACCACGACCTGTGTTTCCAGGGCTTCAGTCCGACTCTTGGATGAATCAGCCTCTGCCTCCAACCCTGTGACCCGGCGCTCGAGCTCATCAGTTTTTTTCCCCCAAGTCTTGCAGCATAATAGAGACCGGGCCCAGTTTCTTCTCAATTTTTTCTTCAATTTGCCTCCCCAGGACCTCAAGATTTGGTGAGCTCTCAACTGGGGCCTAGCAAAGAAGGAAGAAGCAAGCAAGCAAACTTCCTCCTTTCTTCAGCTTTCTCCTGCAGTAAAAACAAAGGTCAGTAAAATTTTCAGGTCCTATAGTTCTTTTACTGTATTTACTTACAGTAGTGTGGATGGGATGGGTTCTAGCTCTGCCCTGCTGATGTTGTGGTGTGGAGCCCAGCAAACGCAACCCTCCTAAGTCGCCGCCATCTTGGATCTCCCCAGCTTATTCCTTTAATTCTAGTACACTTTCAAAGCTACATCTTAAAGCATATGTCCAATAATACTGATATTATAAACATGAAAGCTGATGTAATGACTTTTTACATTGTCTAGCATGGCCTTGTACCTTTGAGGTTTTCTCAGTATGAGACTGGGCTTTAGAAACCATCATCATCATCATTCCTTTTAAAGATAGTACTATTTAATTCACAGGATCATACAAAATCAAAAACTGAAATGATCAATTTTGAATCAAAATTCATCGTCAAAATGGTGACAATAAAGCTTATGTATGCGATGCACACAGTGACACCTATGTTGCAAATAGAATTTTCTTAAAAGCCAGAAATATTAACAATGCTAGGCCCTTTACCAGATTCTTTGCACGCTTTGGTCATTGTAGCTTGATGGTTTTCAAATGATGCCTCAAGCCAATAATTAAAGCATTCTGCCAATTGCATGTGGGTGGTTCCAGGAACCAGCCCTGACTGCAGCTGGAGCACTTAAGACTCTAGCCGTAGGCTCTGACTCCTTTGGCCAGGTCCCAAGCCCTTCACATTCAGCTGAACATATACACAAAAAGAAAAGCAGTTGGCTTGGTGTTCCCACCCTTGTTCAATATTAATCTTACCCAAGATATGCATGTTATCTTGAAGAGTCTCAACATTTCAGAACTCTCTTCTGAGACCACAATATCAGCTCAATGTTCCGAGAAAGTACAACTCTTGTGGAAATTGTGTGTGGCTTTTCTCTTGGGTGTAGTCACAGAACTCCCAGAGACATAGCAAATTGGTTCACTATCCATTTTTATCTGACTTTTGCACCTGGAGAAATGAGAATCTCTAGAGCAAGGATCAAGACAAACTACCTTCAGACCTTTATATCACAGAGGGTAACGTAGGTACTGGAACTTGTTAAAATAAAACAAAGGATGGTGGATGCTACTGTTTATAAAAAATGACTCCAAGATTCCAGTAGCTTGTCACTTCAAAACACCACTACATTCCCTGGCAAACATTTCTGTCTCAGGCCTGCTACAGTACCCCAGAGAGGCTCAGTGCAAATTCAAAGAACAATATCTCATTTTTCACTTGGAGACACTACAGCCTTCAGGACTCAATATCAACTTCAATGATTTTAGAACCTGAACACCTCCTTTTGCTCTTTACCCATACTACACCTGACATGACATGGGTTGTTTTCAGCACAGTCAACTCATTTTCACCTACTTATAGAACATAGAACATTACAGCGTAGTACAGGCCCTTCGGCCCTCAATGTTGTGCCGGCCTGTGAAACCAATCTGAAGCCCATCTAACCTACACTATTCCATTTTCATCCATACATTTATCCAATGACCATTTAAATGTCCATAATATTGGTAAGTCTACTACTGTTGCAGGCAGGGCATTCTACACCCCTATTACTCGCGGAGTAAAGAAACTACCTCTGACATCTGTCCGATATCTATTAGCCCTCAATTTAAAGCGATGTCCCCTTGTGCTAGCCATCACTATCCAAGGAAAAGGCTCTCACTGTCCACCCTATCTAATCTTCTGATTATCTTATTTGTCTCAATTAAGTCACCTCTTAACCTTCTTCTCGCTAACAAAAACAGCCTCAAGTCTGTCAGCCTTTCCTCATAAGACATTCCCTCCATACTGGACAACATCCTAGTATATCTCCTCTGAACTCTTTCCAAAGCTTTCACATCCTTCCTATAATGTGGTGACCAGAACTGTACGCTGTACTCCAAGTGCAGCCACACAGAGTTTTGTACAATTACAGCATGACCTCATAGTTCTGAAACTCAATCCCTCTATCAATAAAAGCTAACACACTGTCTTCTTAACAATCCTATCAACCTGGGTGGCAACTTTCAGGGATCAATGTATCTGGACATAGAGATCTCTCTGCTCATCCACACTACCAAGAATCTTACCATTAGCCCAGTACTCGGTATTCCTGTTGTTCCTTCCAAAGTGAATCACCTCACACTTTTCCACATTAAACTCCATTTGCCACCTCTCAGCCCAGCTCTGCAACTTATCTGTGTCTCTCTGTAACCTGAAACATCCTTTGGCACTATCCACAACTCCACCGACTCAGTGTCATCTGAAAACTTACTAACCTATCCTTCTACACCCTTATCCAGGCCATTTATAAAAATGACAAGCAGCAGTAGCCCCAAAACAGACTCCTTGTGGTACACCACTAGTAACTGAACTCCAGGACTAACATTTCCCACCACTCTGTCTTCTTTCAGCTAGCCAATTTCTGATCCAAACCGCTAAATCACCCTCCGTATTTTGTGCAATAACCTGGTGTGGGGAACCTTATCAAACACCTTATTGAAATCCACATAAACCACATCAACTGCTTTACCCTTATCTAACTGTTTGGTCACCATCTCAAAGAACCCAATAAGGTTTGTAAAGTATGATTTACCTTTCAGAAAACCATGTTGACTATCCATAATCAACTTATTCCTTTCTAGATTATTACAAATCCTGTTCCTCACAACTGAAGTAAGGCTCACTGGTCTATCATAACCAGGATTGTCTCTACTCTCCTTCTTGAACAATGGGACAACATTTGCTATCCTACAGTCTTCTGGCACTATTCCTGTAGACAATGAAGATCAAAGCCAAAGGCTTTGCAATCTCCTCACTAACTTTCCAGAGATTCCTAGGATAAATCCCATCCAGCACAGGGGACTATTTTCACACGTTACAGAATTGCTAACACCTGTTCCTTGTGAACCTCAATCCCGTCTAGTCTAGTAACCTGTATCTCAGTATTCTCCTCGACAACATTATCTTTTTCCAGAGTAGATATTGATGAAAAATATTCATTCAGCACTTCTCCAACCTCCTCTGACTCCATGCATAAGTTCCCACAATTGTCCTTGACTGGCCCTAATCTTACCCTAGTTATTCTTTTATTCCTGACATGCCTATAGAAAGCTTTAGGGTTTTCCTTGATCCTACCTGCCAACGACTTCTCATGTCCTCTTCTTAGCTCTCTCTGTAGGTCTTCCCTGGCTAACTTGTAACTCAACTTGTTATGGTCCCATTAACAGCTTTTCATCTTCTCTGGCTTACTACCACTCATCTTTTCATCTGTCTAACTATCTTTGTCTCTCTGGGCTCCAACTCCACCCATCCACTGACTGTCCCCAAATATAAATGCCATCCTTTCTTGACTATTATCAGTTCTGAAAAAGGGTCACTGGACTGGAAATGCTAACTCTGTTTTCTCTCCATAGATACTGACAAGTCTGCAAAGTTTCTCCAGCAACTTCTGATTCTGTTACTGCAATTGTTATACTTATTAACTGGAACAGTTAATATATTGTGACAAATCATAGACAAATCAATCGCTAAAATTAAATATCCAACTGCTTCACTGCAATTGTAACATTCAAGTTGGTAAATAAACTACTGTTAATTATTTGGGTTTTGTGTATGACGTCCTCTCCTATGCCTCTTCAAGTAGTAATTAAATTTCACTCAGTATTCTATTGCAATGGGTAACTTGATATAATTTAAACAAGATACATAGAGGCTAAAGGTCCGAATCCAAGTTTCCAATTTGTATCTGTCAGGAGAATGAGAAAAAGGGAGAGAGCTGAAGACATAGTGGAGGTGTTAGTGGTGATCTTTCAGGGATCGCTAGAGTCAGGGAAAATCACAAACATGACACCCCTGTTTAAAAATAGAGTAAAGCGCAAGACAGAAAATTACAGACCAATTAGCTTAACCACAGTTGTGGGTAAGATCCTGGAATCCATTGTGAAGGATGAAATTTCCAAATACTTGGAAGTGTATGGTAAAATGGGCAAAGTCAGCATGATTTCATCAAGGGGAGGTCATGCCTGACAAATCTGCTAGAAGTCCTTGAGGAAGGCAGGGTGGCACAGCAGTTAGAACTGCTGCCTCACAGCGAGAGAGACCCGGGTTCAATTCCCACCTCAGGCAACTGTCTGTGTGGAGTTTGCACATTCTTTGTGTCTGCGTGGGTTTCCTCTGGATGCTCCGGTTTCCTCCCACAGTCCAAAGATGTGCAGGTTAGGTGAATTGGCCATGCTTAATTAACCGTAGGGGAATGGGTCTGTGTGGGTTGCTCTTCGGAGGGTTGGTGTGGACTTGTTGGGCCGAAGGGCCTGTTTCCACACTGTAAGTAATCTAATCTAATCAAAGTAATGAGCATGTTAGACCAAGGAGAGCCAATGGATGTTATCTACTTGGACTTCAAGAAGGCCTTTGACAAGGTGCCACACAGGAGGCTACTGAGTAAGATAAGAACCTATGGTGCCAGAGGCAAGGGGCTAGCATGATAGAAGCCTGGCTGTCTGACAGAAAGCAAAGAGTGGGGATAAAAAGGTGACAGGTGGTGTTCTTCAAGGTTCAATGTTGGGACCACAACGTTTCACTTTATACATTAACATTCTGGCTAGGTTTGCAGATGATACAAAGATAAGTAGAAGGATAGGTAGCATTGAGGAGACAGGGAGGCTGCAGAAGGATTTGGACAGGTTAGGAAATTGGGCAAAGTAGTGGCAGATGAAATACAATATTGGAAAATATGAGACCATGCACTTTGGTGAAAAGAATAGAGTCATTGACTATTTTCTAAATGGGGAGCAAATTCACAAGTCTGAAATGCAAACAGACTTGGGAGTTCTAGTCCAGGATCTTCTCAAGGTAAACATGTAGGTTGAGTCAGTAGTTAGGAAGGCAAATGCAATGATGGCATTTATTTTGGGATGACTTGAATATAAAAGCAGGGATTTACTTCTGAGGTTCTAAAACGCTCTGGTCAGGCCACATTTGGAGTACTGTGCGTATTTGGAGCCTCATAACTCAGGAAGGACATACTGGCCCTGGAGCGTGTTCAGAAAAGGTTCAGGAGACTGGTCCCAGGAATGAAAAGCTTAACATATGAAACCATTTGAACACTCTGGGTCTCCACTCAATTGAGCTTCGAAGGATGTGGGGGATCTAAGTGAAACTTACAGAATATTGAATGGCCTGGACAGAGTAGATGTTGGGAAGATGTTTCCATTGGTAGGAGAGACAAGGACCAGAGGGCACAGCCTGAGAGTAAAGGGAAGGCCTTTGGGAGAAACTTCTTAAGTATAGTTAAGACTGAAATAGACAGGTATTTGATTGTCAAGGGGATCACAGGTTACAGGGAGAAAGCGGGAGAATGGAGTTGAGAAATTTATCAGCCATGATTGAACGGAGGAGCAGACTCAATGGGGCAAATGGCTTAATTTCTACTCCTATGTCTTATGGTATTAAAAACTTCAAAGCTTTATACCTAATATTCTTTTGACTAAATTGGAAGACCACGCACCATATTTAAATAAATAATTAAAATTTCATGAGCTTGGTAGAAGTAAACTTACTTAATAATACAAATCACACAACACCAGGTTATAGTCCAACAGGTTTAATTGGAAGCACACTAGCTTTCGGAGTGTCATTGTCACACGCACCTGATGAAGGAGCGACGTTCCGAAAGCTAGTGCTTCCAATTAAACCTGTTGGACTATAACCTGGTGTTGTGTGATTTGTAACTTTGTACGCCCCAGTCCAACATCGGCATCTCCAAATCATACTTAAAAATACACTGCTTTTCTTGATATGTGCTAATGATTTAGTCTTGGGTGTACAGGATACGCTTAGAAAATTTGCAGATGACATCAATCTTGGATTTTTAATTGTGAGGAGGACAGTAATACACATCAAGAAGGCACAGACAGGATGGTGAAATAGACAAACATTTGGAGGATGAAAACCAATGCAAAGAAATGTGAAATGATTCCCTTTGGTGGGAAGAACGTGGAGAGACAACATAAAATAAAGGACGCAAATCCCAAAGGGGTTCAGGAACAGAGATCTGGGCACATTTGTGCACAGATGATTTAAGGTTTCATGGCGGGTGTACAAAGTGCTTAAAAATACGCTCAGGATCCTGTATCACATAAATAAACAAAGAGTACAAAAATGAGAAGGTTATGATAAATCTGGATAAAACATCAGCTTGGCCTTAACTGGACTACTGTTTCCAATCATGAGTACCAAATTTCAATAGGATGTGAAGGTTTAGGGAGAGTACAATAAAGATTTTCAAGATTTTCAAGACTACTTCCAGGAATAAGGACTTTACTTACATGGATAAGTTGGTAAAACTGGAACTAAAAGGAGAAGATTGAGAGTAGATTTGAAAAGAGCCATTCAAAATCATGGAGAATTGATACAAGGTAGACAAATAGAAATGAGAGCAGAAGGTTTAAGAACTAGAAGATGCTAATTTAAAGTAATTGGCAAAAGAACCAATGGCAACATGAGAAAAAAAACCATCTGGAATACAATGTCTGACAGTATGATAAGCAGACACAATCAGGTCTTTGAAAAGGGAATTGGATAAGTTCCTTGAAAGAAAATTTGCAGGTCCACACAGAACTATACAAGAGTAGCACAAGCTGAATTCCAAGGAATTTGCACAGACACAATGGGCCAAGTGACCTATATTATAAATTGATCCATAAATTGATCTGTACAAACCAGTGCACATTTCCATGTTGGATGGATCCTACTAAATCCCACAAGATACTAAAAATATTCTGATGGCAAGTTCAATTAAAAATATCAAAATTAGTCAAAAGTCAATCAGTGGTCTGTAAAATCCAGTCTCACATCGAGCTTTGCTACTGTTCAAAACACATCTATCTTTATAAATTCAAGACACCATTTGTTCACATCCCTTTTATTACCATCATCAAATGTTAATATATAAACACAAAGGTGAGTTATCTATACATAGAACAACTTTTCCAGAACTGTATAGGCTCAGTGGGCCAAATAACACCCTTATACGTGATAAATGATCCTAAAATGACTCTATTAAAATCTGCTGACAATCAGAAACCAATTTTTGTATTCAGGTTTCGGTCAGATTTAAATAAACAGGAACTGTTGCAAATTCTATCAGAATGAGAGACTTTTAATAGCACCCAGTTTTCAATTGGGAGCTGAGTTTTAGGGTCAAAGATTCAAACACAATTGTGAATGAATAGAAAGAACACAATGAAAAGGGAATTTCATAACACCTTGTAAAGGCTCATAGCTTCTCCACATGAAGTCACCTAAGGAGCTAAAATGAAGGGAAAGGAATCTGTAGACTACATTAAGTGGCACAACATCTTTTCTCTTTTTGGTGGCTTCTAGAAACAGTGCCACTCTGTCACATCACCCTTAAGACTTAGCACAACTCTCTTTCAAGGAAGTAAAATCAATTTGTGGGGCACAGCTGTTACAGTCACTGATCATGTTAAACCTTTGCTGTAGGATAGCTGTAGGCATTCCAGCAGCAAGTGACACTACTCTGCATCTGACTCCCTGGTGATTCAGGTTCCCTTGATTGCTACTAGTAGATACCCAAGCTTCTGTAAATGTGGTTAGTGAACTTATCAAATTATTCTATGTTGGCTGTTAATCACCCTGTCGTGATTTCTTTATCATAGCACCACTGACAAAGTAGATTGGATTGAAGTGCTTTCAAAATGCTATCTAACATGTTCTGTCAGGTATTAACATATTTCAGTGGCATCATTGGGAATCATGTTCAAGTTTCATTTGAGGATATGAGCTTCACTTAGACAATAAATCTATCAAAGGAAGTGATATTCATTTCTGCTGCAGATGTAGGTATATCAGCACTTAAGAGGTGGGCTCTTAGCACCTCTTGTGCAATCTGTCTTCCCTTGCATCTTTTCAAAAGTATTTCCTTTGTCCATGTCTCCTTAGATAGGAGGGTTTACACTGAGTAACTCATTGTTGCCAATAATAGGGAGTTCTTTTGAACATTTCACATTAAGAATCGTAAGACAATGAATGTTACCAGACGTAAGAAATTCAGTGTGTTATAAAATTGACTGAAAGCACTTGGATTATTGTAGTCTTTTAGTAAATTGCTACTAAACTATTTCCAGGCCACATTTCACACTAGACATCCTGCATACCCATGTCATTAAATAATGTGCAGAATAGACCTGTTTGATTTTGAACGAAACTTCTGTTTCCACCATCTTTCCTTCAAAGTCCACTGAAAAATCAAAAACTGCCCAGTATAGGCAAAGATCAGGCTGGACACTTCTTTGACAAGTCACTTGCTCCATTTTGCACCTCAAGTGCCCATTTTTAGGGTATTAAATTAAGCTCAGGTTATAGATGCTCATTTGGATGAAGTGCTAACTGATGATCACTTCTAAGCTATTCTTGGTCTGAATATAATAAATACCCTGGGAGTATAAAACATGGCAACTGGGGTGAGTTAATTTCAGGGTAAACTTTCAGTCTTGCAAACCCCAATCCTACAATTAACTTTCAAAACAAAATATTGTGCATTAACATCAATAAAATATCTGCACTAATTATTACAAGTTTAGTTTATGTGAGGAGAATATGGTGATACTGATTGTTCTAGACATTTCAAAGAATATGTATCAGATGAAATGCACATTATAATGTGTTATATGCAACTCATTAATAGCCCAAACAATTTCTATGCAGATTCCAACTCTCATCTCCCTCCCTGAGAAGCTAGATGCGACCAATTCCCAAGATGAAAGCTGGAGCAGTTACCAGGCAGCAGCAGCTTACTGCTTGATTCGTCAGGCTTTCACACAACTCTGTTTTCACCACAATGATCTTGCATGCTCCATGCACACCCTCCTCTTCCAACCTTCGTCCACATAAGTCAGCATCAATAAGTCAACAACCTCACCATAACATCACATCTTCTCGATCCAACCCCTCCTCTCTCTCTCTCTCTCTCTCCCCCTCTCACACATCACTTCAATCCTCTACTTTGGAGCTCAGGAACACCTACCTTGCATATTTCTGCCAGGTCACACATGCATCTCACACATGTAAACAGGATGCTTCTTCACACTAAACTAAAACAAAGAACTGTAGATGCTGGAGACCTCAAACAAAACAGAAATTGCTGGCAAAACTCAGCAGATCTGGCAGCATTCATGGGGAGAAAAACAGAGTTAACATTATTATTCCAGTAACTCAACACTTAGTTTCATTACTTTATACTTGTTACTTTGTGTTTATTTGGAGGCTGCCAGCTTCTGTGGTTTGTATTGCTTTTTAGCTCAAAGGGAGTTAGGCAGATTTTCATGGTTCAGAACACTGAGGAGTCAAAGGGTGGACTTGTATGGCACTGTGCTATGTCAACGTCATAACCACAGCATGTGCTGCAGCTTACATGAAAAATTCACTGCATGTGCTTCAATCAAATGGCTATGAAGGAACAGTCTTGAATGAATTCAAGAAGGACAACAGGCAAATGGAGGTACCATCATAGTCAGTCAGGGTGCTTGTTCAATTCCAGTCTAGGGGATTGGCCTTGGTCAGGCAGGTTACCAGGGACCAGACGTCCAAGGCACTGGGCTATGGTCAGGCCTATAGGTCAAGTGTAATCAGTTAGGGATAGCAGGGAGGTAAGTGGGATGCTGTGGAGAACTTGTTTGATAAATTTCCCTGCAATGAGTAGAGAGAGGCTGAGTGATATCTGTATGATAGAATAGCATTTAGTGGTGACGCATGAACAGAAGGGGTGGTGAGGTGTCCCCAGTGAGTGAGAAGGAAGAAGGAAGAGCAGGAAGGTTTAGTAGTTTGGGAGGATAGAGATAGATGAGAGCTATTGAGTGAATATAATGTTTGCAATAGTGAGAACTACCATTCATGAGTCTTGGTGACAGAATTTAGAGTGAATGTGAGGTAGCAGAGAGAAGATGGTGGAATTTACCCTTATGGAATGCAGAAGATTGTTAACCATCTCCCTACACTGCTGTGTATTGTCTTTCACCCGGGAAACTGCAGTGACCTGGGCCACTATCTCAGTTGAGGTTGGCGAGGTCTGCTCAGCAATTTTGCCTCTTTTGTCAATTTCCCCATAACTCTTTAACCCATTACTAATTTTAAAAATCTATCACCTCCTTAAATGTATTCAGGTGTCTCAGCATCAACCTCACTCTGGGACAGTGATGACCTTTTGAAAGTAATAATTCCGCTTCATCTCTGTTTTAGACGTGCCACCACATAGCCTAAAACCTCACTTTCTAGACTGCCCCACAAAGGGAAAAATGTGCTGTATGTCAACCTTGTCAATCCCCTTTACTATATAATAACCTTAATCATATTTCCTCTCATCTAAACTCTACTGAGGCCTAAAATGTTCAATCTCTTCTTGTAACCTGAGACTTTCGCAAGAATATAATAACATAAAAAATAGGAGCATGAATAGGCTGTCTGGCTTGTTGAGCCTGTTCTGCCATTCAATAAGATAATAGCTGATCTTTTTGTGGTCTCAACTCCACTTACCCGCCCACTCACCATAATTCTTAATTCCTTTACTGTCCAAAAATCTATCTCCTCCTTAAAAGCATTCAATAAGGGTGGCCTCAACTGCTTCACTGGGCAGGGAATTCCACAGATTGACAACCCTCTGGCTGAAGAAGTTCCTCCTCAACTCAGTCCTAAATCTGCTCCCCTTTATTTTGAAGCTATGTGGCCTAGTTCTAGTTTCACCCACCAGTGGGAACAACCTCCTTGCTTCTATCTTATCTATTCCCTTCATAATTTCAGATGTTCCTAAAAGATCCCCACTCATTCTTCTAATTTTCAATGAGTATAGTCCCAGTCTACTCAATCTCTCTTCATAAACTAACCCTCTCAATTCCAGAATCAACCTAATGAACCAGCTCTGTAACCCCTTCAGTGCCTGTACATCCTTTCTCATGTAAGGAGTTGAGAGATTAAGAGAATAAGAGAGAATGGGTGTGGGGAAGAGGGTGGGATTTTAGTGACTTTATCAGGAACTGGTAATGTCTTTTGGAAGCAGATAATGTTTGCATGCTCAGCTGAACATTCCCTGAACTGCAACTAATCTAGTGAACATTCCCTGAACTATTTCCAAAATAATTGTATCCCTCCTCAAGTAAGGGAAATAAAACTGTATGTGGAACTCCCTTCTCAGCTGAGCAGGCAAACATTATCTGCTTCCAAAAGACATTACCAGTTCCTGATAAAGTCACTAAAATCCCACCCTCTTCCCCACACCCATTCTCTCTTATTCTCTTAATCTTACATCTCTGACTCTTGTCAAGTGCAGTGTTCTCTTCTACTGCAAGTACAGAATTCAGGGAGCTCTGCAAATCTGCGTTTGGGGGTTGACATCTGATAGTGTTACCCCACTCACCTCTCTTCTGAAGTTCTGGATGTCCTGTTACATCCCTGATGTCTCCAGATTAGAGAGGTCACATTGCTGCTGCTCACTTCCTTGACTACTTCCCATCCATGCCTGGTCAATGAAGGCATTGTCCCATTACTGCTGGCATTAGGAGGGCTCACCTTCCTGGAGGCTTCCTCAGCTGCACCTGTAATTAAGATAAAGAGCCAAATCCAGCTTGCCCAGATCCCTTTTACCACTCCTGTGGGAGCTGCAATCTAAAACTCCAAGTCCTGCTCAACATCTTTAAAAGCATACCATGGTCCTTTTAAGCATAAATCCTACCTCTGTCAAAATAACCACGTCCATCCTGTCCTCCTTAAATGGCTGAGACCTCCAATGCAGGCTTTTAGTAAGCTTGATTTAGCAAAGATGAACGAAACAGCCTACTACACTGGCAGCTATGTGTTTGACCCAAAAGTGTTCCGAATTCTGAAAAACTAAGATGTTTGGTTAAACCCTAGGAGTCAGAGTTTTACCTCCTTTCCTCCACCTGACCCAAACAAGAGGAATTAAGATTAATTATACTTGTGCAGTGCCTCTAATTTTAACTCATCGTCGACTGTTTAATTCTTTGGCCGAGTCAAATTATGTATTCTTCAACATAGTGTTCAACTAGAAACCCTTATTTTAATTAAATTTGCATTCGCCAGCAAATGGAAGCTTGTTCCATAGATTTCTCCCAGTTCAGTACAAAGTTATTCCCACATTAATTTGGTATACATAAATTTGGTTCAGTAAGTGTGGTGGTATCCTACCTTCTGAGTTATGGAGCTAACGTATTACAACACTAAACATAATCTCAGTTGATATTTCAGTGAAGTACTGAGGCTAGGTCCACTGTTGAGTGCACCATCCTTCAGACGAAGATCATGTCAATTTTTTCCAGGTGATTACCAGGTGATTGAATGAAGAAAGGAAAGTGTTCTTTGGGTGCAATAGCAAGCAAATAAACAGCAATTAACTGATCATTTGTCAGTTGGGATACATTGCTTTGCAAATTATTATATTTACCTACATAATATTGGCTGCAAATCAATACTAACTTTAAATAAGAGAGTTTAAATAAAAGTTCTTGGTATTCTTCAGATTTGAAATAACAGAATTTTTGACTGAACCCTGCAGTGAAGATAAAATGACTGCCAACTTCCTCCTGAATAGTAGACAACCATTTTCCAGCCCATCTGTACAGGGCAGCCACGCTATTTCACATTGCAGGTTTTTATGAGTCAGTTGCCACAGACAGAAGCAGAAAATTACTCATGTGAATAACAAGGACATATATGTGGAAGATTTCTACAAATACAGCTATGCTGGTCAATGGTGTCAGATCTTGAGAATTCTGTCCAATAATGCAAGCAGCAACTGTACAATATAAATGTCATATAGTCTATAGCAGCCCAAAATCATTTATCTTATTCAAAATTCAAATCCAGCTTGCCCAGATCCCTTTTACCATTCCTGTCATAAGACAAAACAATCAAAACAAATTCATCACAAAATAATCATTATTCAATTGAAAAAATGCAAGTTTCATCTATTTATAAAATAAGCTTTTAAAGCATAATAGCACAGTCCACAAAGTACAATGCACCACCACCATGATAAAGACATCAAATGGCAGTGTATTTTTATACACCAGAAGACAGAAATAAAATTGTTTTGTTCCTACAGAATACATTGGACTCAAATAGGATGCAGCCCAATTACATGATTACTGACTCACTATTATTTAGGGACGAGCAATAAATGCTGGTCAGCTAATGATGCCCATGTCCCACAAGTGAATTTAAAAAAGATTCTCCCAGAAACACATTTCATCAGTTTCTCGTCAAGGTTGTTACTTGAAATATGTTTTATGTGGTGTTTTTTGAGATTTATTTAAAAATAAAACATTGATAAAAAGTAAACCAGTGAATAAAGAAAGAAGTGAAAATAGATTAAGAATCAGACAATAGATAATTTTCCATCTCCAGTGTGAGGTATATTATCCATGATATTTGAATGCTTATAATGACCAAGGGCTTAACTTCTTTTCCTTAAAATCATAACCTCAGTGTACCTGTTGTTTTTTTAACAACGTGCTCCAATTAACTAACTAGTTTATTATTGTCATTTCTAAAAACAACTTCTAATATAATGTTTCTGGTTTTTATTTTTCAATCCACTTACTTTTATCTTCTGATTACATTTTTAAATGAATTGATTGTGCAGAGTTATTTTCAATTTCTCTTCTTCTAATGTTATTCCCTCACTAATGTGAATAATTAATCAATAAGACAGTATTTTCAAAATATTTACTAATTAAGTTTGAAAACAAGAAGATTATGTCAATTATAAATCTGAGGTAATAACTCATTTCTGACTTTGAAATTATAAGTCCGGGCAAGTTTGCAAAGCTTTAGCTTGGTGGTTTCCAAGTCAAACTATTGAAATTTAACAACATTGATTAATTTAGCCTTTATTCATCAACGGCCTTATTTCATCATCTCGGTACCAGCAGACATTGATGACGAAATCCAGCATCAACTCCAATGTGCCAGTGCAATCTTCCAAGGAACACAGTGTTTGAAGTCAGTGACAAGCTCATACTCTACAGACCAGACATTGTCCCCATCATCCCGAATGTATCAGAAGTATGTAGAGGAGACACTTCAAACCCTTGGAATGTGTATCACCAGTGCTGCCTTTGGAAAATCCTACAAATATACTGGCAGGATAGGCATACCAACATGAGTCTCCTCTCCCAGGTCAATAACCCCAGTACAGAGGCACTGCTCATGCTCAACCAGCTGCAATGGGTGGGCTAAATTGTCTGTTTGCCTGACACAAGACTCCCTGAATAAGTGCTCTTCTCTGAGCTCTGCAATGGTATGCAATCAGTAGGAGGGCACAGGAAAGACTACAAAGAAATCTTGAAAGCTTCCCTAAACAAATGCAACATCCCTACTTACTCATGAGAATCGCTTACCCTAGAATGGAAAAACTGGACAAGGAGCATCCAAGAAAGCACCAACACTTTGAGCATTACTGTGTGGAGCATGTGGAGGCCAAGTGCAGGCAGCAGAAAGATCAAGCAAAGTCCAGAGCATCTCACCCACCTGCCTCATTAAGCACCACCTGCCCCTGTGTCAGTGCTTGCAGCTTTAGGGTTGAACGATTCAGTCACTGTGGATCCTAACCCCACTCAACCCACCCCAACCTCCCAGAGGGAAAGCAAGTCATCTTTGACCCTGTGGGACTGCCAAAGAGAAGAAGTATTGCATCTTGTGGTCAATGTGCCTATTGCACAGCTGTTTATTTCCAAATTCTTACAGTAGAATAAAATATAGAATATATTAAAGTACAATAAGCATACAAATCCATTTAAACCTAATATTTGAATTTCGGAACATCTAAATGCCAAAAGCATTTCTCATACATACAAATTTTGAAAGTTTCGTTTGCCCTGGAGTAATCCTCTAAATAAATTAATGAACCCAGAGCAGTACAAATTGTACAAGCCTTGTTGGAAACAATAAAGTCAATTGGTTAAATATACTTGATTTAAGTCAAGGTTTTTTTTTGATAACCCGGAGAGGCAGTGTAGATACTACCGTTCGACAAAGGTAAGTGGACTTGGAATTGCTAAGTGGATGGGAATGATGAGCGATTCATGGTGGATGAATGGGTGTTTCTGTGGTGGCAGCCCTTGCCCTTTGTAGGCCCAGTGCCCAATCAGAAGAATCACCTCCACAAACTAGCCCACCAATTTGTGCACAGCAAGCTCCCAGAAGTGGCAGTATATAATACCTAGATAATTTGATGTTCAATGAGGGAAAAACATTCATGGCTGATAAGGTATCGATCAGCCACATTTCCTGAATGTCTCATTTAATTTGGAAGCCATTACATGAACCAATATCATCGACAATGTAACACTATGGCTGAAGGCTACTAAGGTAACAAAAGCAGGAGATTTGCTCTTCATAATACTGCGACCATCCTGAGGATGTTGCCATTTCACACATCAGATTGAAATCTATGTGTTAAGATATGTTTATTTGACTTGCATTTAGAATATAAGTGTTAAATGGAGGACACAAACTAGAATCAGTGCTTTGTCATCCAAATCATCGAGTTGGATAAGCAGGTCCATCTGCTCTCTCATTTCTTTTCTGATTAATTGTAGCATCTTGTTTAAAACAGACATTGATTTATTTCACAACCTTAAGTTATTCATCAAATATCAGGAATAATATAATGGCTTTATTGGACCCCTTCCAAACAGGGGAAGTGATGGCATGCTCCATGATGTAGAGCTACTATTGGTGATATAATCACAAGATAAGTTGAGTGCTGAGGCAAATTGGCTGATATTCAAATGTGACAGCACAAAATTGCCTGTGATGTTTGCACTTTACTTACAAAATTGTGTAAGCCAGATCAGTCAGCCTTTTGATAGTTACACATTTGTACCTTGATTGAAAATTCATGTGGTAAATCACATTCATTTTGGAATTTCCTTTTCAGTTCCACATTTTGATTAGAGATAGTCAACACAGTTTTGTGAAGGGTAGGTCGTACCTCACTAACCTTATTGAGTTATTCAAGAAGGCGACAAAACAGGCTCTATTCCTGATGAAGGGCTTTTGCCCGAAACGTCGATTTTCCTGCTCCTTGGATGCTGCCTGAACTGCTGTGCTTTTCCAGCACCACTCTAATCTAAAATCTGGTTTCCAGTATCTGCAGTCCTTGTTTTTGCCTGGCTGAAAGTAAAGCGGTTGATGTGATGTATATGGCCTTCAGCAAGGCGCTTGATAACGTTCCACACAGTAGGCTATTGCACAAAATACAGGGTTTTGGGATTGAAGATGATTTAGTGGTTTGGATCATAAATTGGCAAGCTGAAAGAAGACAGAGAGTGGTGGTTGATGGGAAATGTTCATCTTGGAGCTCGGTTACCAGTGGAGTGCTGCAAGGATCTTTTTTGGGGCCACTTTTTGTCATTTTTATAAATGATCTGCATGTAGGCATAGAAGGATGGGTTAGTAAATTTGCAGATGACACTAAGGCAGGCATAGTTGTGGACAGTGCCGAAGGATGTTGTGGGTTACAGAGGGGCATAGGTAAGATGCAGAGCCGGGCTGAGAAGTGGCAAATGGAGTTTAATGTGAAAAAGTGTGAGGTAGTTCTCTTCGGAAGAAGTAACAGGAATGTAGGGTACTGGACTAATGGTAAAATTCTTACCAGTGTAGATGAACAGAGAGATATCGGTGTCCTGGTGCATAATCTCTGAAAGTTGCCACCCAGGTTGATAGGGCTGTTAAGAAGGCATATGGGGTGTTAGTGTTTATTGGTAGAGGGATTGAGTTTCGGAGCCACAAGGTCATGCTTCAGCTGAACACGCTTCAGCTGGTAAGGCCACAACTGGAGTATTGTGTGCAGTTCTGGTCACCGCATTATAGGAAGGATGTGGAAGCTTTGGGAAGCGTTCAGAGGAGATTTACTAGGATGTTGCCTGGTATGGAAGGAAGGTCTTTTGAGGAAAGGCTGAGGGAACTGAAGCTGTTTTCATTGGAGAGAAGAAGGTTGAGAGGTGACTTAATCAAGAACACATAAGATAATCAGAGGGTTGGATAGAGTGGACAGTGAGAGCCTTTTTCCTTAGATGGTGAAGGCTAACACAAGAGGAACATAGCTTTAAATTAAGGAGTGATAGATTTAGGACAGACATTAGGGGCAGTTTCTTCACTCAGAGTAGTAGGGGCATGGAACAGCCTGCCTGCAACAATAGCAGACTTGCCGACATTAAGGGCATTTAAATGGGCATTGGAAATACATACGGATAATAAAGGAACGGAGTAGGTTAGATGGGCATCAGATTATCTTTAAAGGTAGGTGCAGCATTGAGGGCCGAAGGGCCTGTATGGCACTGTAACGTTCTAAGTTACATGTTTTCTCTCTAGATTTACAGATCCTTTTCAGGTTTTCCGGATGTAATGTTTAGAATTCTCTGGGCCAGAGAATTCTGGCTAATAGATATAAACAGGAGTCTCAGGGATTCTCCTCACTCTAGGGATTGGCTCTGGGCTAGCTGGTCAGATTCCATGTACTGTGCATGTGCAAATATAAGGTGACTTGGTGACGGAATACCAGCCTCTCTGGAGTTACTTTACCAGCAAATAGTGAAAATTGTACATTTTCCTTTTCAGGCCCCAGTAGGATGCCCAACCTTTCAAAATTAACCTAGAGGCTCCAGGAATTATAGATTATTTTCTTGGTTGCTACTGCAAAGCAATTCCCGAAGAAAAAGCATAGGGGCATTGAAAGGTACCATGTAATTATTCAAATATTGGAGATGTGAATTGAACAACAGGACAGAATGGTTGGAGATGGGAGATCCTCTGATGACCCTCCAGGAACACATTAAGTTAGAATTGGCAACCCAAGGGCCTGACATCACATGGTATAATGAGTTGATTCAAAACTAAAGTCGCTTAGGAAATAATCTCCTTATTGTGATTTTTAGTCATCTGCTATAGCAGCCATTTTGCAGACTCTCTGATTCTCAACCTAGCATCCATCAATGGTCCCTACCCACAAATGGCTCAGTTGGGAGGGCCCATTCCGATAGCAGATGTTACTCTCACAATCACCAGACTTCTACCACATCGATCTGAGCTGGATTTGAACGCAAGTCTTCACAGGCAAAAAGTCAGTGCAAAAACATAGTGTGCCATCCATTACTCAGTTTTGCAAGCCAATATAAAGGACTTGCAGCTTTCACAATATCAGTATATTTAAAGGATTTTACAGCTAATAATTTCGTATTAAACTGTAGTCACTACCATAATACAGAGAATAGAAAAGGAAATTTGTGCACCAGAACCCAAACGATACCATGATAACAAATAATCTTTAGTGATGTTGATTGAGGCATCAATATTACCCAGGGCACCAGAATTAATTCCCCTATTCTTTTATTAAAGTAGAGCCATAGGACTTTTGTTTTACATTTGGCTCAGAGGACAGACAAAGCCTTGATTAAACATTGCATCCAAAAGAAAGTACTTAAACAGTGCAGTGTTCCCTCATTACTGTACTGGAACCTACAGATCAAACAAAATGCATAACCCATACAAACTTAAGTGGCCTTTTCACTAATTCTACAATGCTCTACTGTCAAACAATGAGTTGAGGCTGTGCATTTTGACTATGATGAATGTTCCAGTATGATTTCTAGCACTCAGAGAGCTGATTAAAGTATTTACTGCAATCGAGAGCTTTAAACAGTATTGGCTGATATTTCCCAGTAACCACAAGCCATATCAACTATGATTCAGTATAGGCAATGTGTATCTGAGTTAGAAGATTGGCAGTTCAAGACATACTCCAGATTTTGAAAACACAATCCAGATCGTTACCTAAGCGCTGGAGTGAGAGAGAGGTGTTATTTCTGGAACATGTCATTAACCTAAGATGTTCAGCTGATGTAAAAATAAATCCAAGGCTTCTGTTCAAAGAAGAGTGGGAAGTAACCCAACAATCCTGCCTTATATCAATTGTTCAATTAGTAGCACCATAACTAATCAACTGGTCTTTTAACTCAGCTATTGTTTAAGGGATTCTACTGTTTTTAAACAGGCTGCCATGTTTGTCAACATAAGAATGACAGTGGCTGGGATTTTATGGCAAATAGTGACTCATTCACAGGTATGAATTTGAAGAAACCCTCATATTGACTATTTCTGGCAGCCTTGACTGGATCTGATGACCATCAGCTGAAACTTTATTGCTGGAACAGCACAGCAGGTCAGGCAGCATCTAGGGAACAGAAGATTCGACGTTTCGGGCACATGCCCTTCTTCAGGAATGAGCAGTTTCCTCATTTCCCCTCCCCCCATCTTGTCTCAGTCAAATCCATCGAATTCAGCACCGCCTTCCTAACCTGCAATCTTCTTCCTGACCTCTCCGCCCCCACCCCAGTCTGACCTATCACCCTCACCTTGACCTCTTTCCACCTATCACATTTCCGACGCCCCTCCCCCAAGTCCCTCCTCCCTACCTTTTATCTTAGCCTGCTGGACAAACTTTCCTCATTCCTGAAGAAGGGCTTATGCCCGAAACGTCGATTCTCCTGTTCCCTGGATGCTGCCTGACCTGCTGCGCTTTTCCAGCAACACATTTTCAGCTCTTATAAAGTGTTGTCTTATAAGGTGTTCGTGAATTACTACAGTGAATCTTGTGGATGGTACACATGCTGCTACTGTAATCAATGGTGGAGGGTGTGATTATTTGTGATTGGGGTGCCAAACGAGTGGGCTGCTTTGTCCCGGGTATCATCAACTTTCTAGATCTACAATCATCCAAGGGATTGTGGAGTATTCTACCACGTTTTTGAGGTGAGTTACTCACTGCAGGATTCCTAACCTCTGATCTGCTCTAATAGCCACAGGAGTTATGTAGAGTCATATGCCAAGGCCTAGTGAGTTGCTGGACAATAATAATCCTTGCAATGTTGATAGTAGGGGATTCAGCAATGGTAATGAGACTGAATGTCAAGGATGATGATTAGATTCTCTAGAGTTGGAAAATGGTAATTGCCTGCCATTTGTGATGTTCAAATCTCATGTGCCATTTCTCACCCCAAATCGGGATATTGGCCAGGTCTTGCTGTATTTGGACATGGCCTGCTACAGTATCCAAGGAGTTGCAACAGAAACTGAAAATTGTACAATGTTTTGGCCATCCACCCTACTTCTCACCTTGTAATAGAAGGAAAGTCATGAATGAAGCAACTAGAGATGGTTGGGTCTCAGGCACTATCCTGAGGTAATCTTGCAGTGATTTCCTGGAGCGGAGATGATTGACCTTCAACAACCACAATGATCTTCCCTTGTGCTAATCAGTGGAGAATTTCTGCTGGCAATTCCCAATGGTTTTAATTTCACTAGAGCTCCTTGATGTCAAGCTCAGCCAAATGTGGTCTTCATGTCAAGGGTAGATGCTCTCACCTCACCTCCACCTTGACCATCACATTTCAGTTTCATAACATGAATAAAACTATTGCCACAAGAACTTGGCTTCCCTGAGTAAGCACCATGTCATAGTCTACAATATTGGCCAACCAAGAGACTCAATTTTAAAAACCAAAGTGTAAGAAAAAGACGTCTTCATATATTTATTTATAGCATAATCATAATAGCTTGAAAATTGTTTTTCTTTTTTAATATTTTCTGCAGAACAAATATTCCATGAGTAGTCAGAGGAAAAAGGTCAGTCTTGAGTATCAAAACAATGTAATGAACATGCTAACATGAGTAAAATACTTTTTGGAGCTACTCAAGCACCTGAAGGCAGCACTTGCTTCAAGTCTTTGAAGATTGGGATATCATTTGTTTGTCTAAATCAAAAAGACAGGAACCCATTCATCATCCCACTTGCCTTATGTGCTCCCTTACCTCTTCCATATACAAATCAGAATTCAAAAACTTAATTAAAAACACTCCCAATGGTCAAGTACATTGATGATTGATCCTCCTTCTGTGTTGACTTTGCTGATCTCAATTGAAAGGTCAATTACTTGTATATTACTAATAAAGACAAGATAAATTCTATTAAAGAAAATTATTTTTTAAGACCAGTGGTAACTAGGTTTCATTTTCTTTGACTTAAATGTCACAATCTAGATTACCTACAGTATGGAAACAGGCCCTTCGGCCCAACAAGTCCACACCGACCCTCCGAAGAGTAACCCACCAAGACCCAGACCTCCGACTAATGCACCTAATACTATGGACAATTTAGCATTTTTGGATTGTGGGAGAAAACCAGAGCACCCAGATGAAACCCATGCAAACCCGGGGAGAATGTGCAAACTCCACACAGACAGTCACCCAACGCAGGAATTGAACCCGGGAACCTGGCGCTGTGAAGCAGCAGCACTAACCACTGAGTCACCGTGCCACCCGCTAATCTACTGACCTAAAAATTGATTGTGACATGATATTGACACGTATTACAGGTATTGGATATTGTTGATACTGTCCATTGTTGTAAAATTCCTTCTGATTCACAAATTCCTTTCGTATAAGAAATCTCTCATCGTGACTTGCTCTGGCCTACATGTGACTCCAGACCCACAGCAATATGATCGACTTTTAACTGTCCTGAGAGCAATTAGAAATGCATACAAAATGCTAACCTAGCCAACAATGCCCACATCCTGTGAATGAATTTTAAAAATTTAATAATATTAATTTTTATTATATATTTTCAAGATTTTCTGTGTGCAAAGTCTGGTTTATATAATTATCAACTTCTTAATCATTTTATTGACTATATATTCTTTCGTCATTATTTTAAAATCCTTTAAATTTGTTACTAATATATTTCCTCATTCATATCACCTAAACAGCTTCCACAGGACAATTAGTCTCCTTAAAATCTGAAATTTAAGTTTACACATTCGTTACATGAAGGCAATGTGTTGCAAAGCATATAACATACTTCATTGTAAACTTAATGGTCAGAACTACATAATATATAATTTCACTTCAAAGATGAATAATATCAGCCTCACTATTTACTTTTCATAACAGGCTGAAGTACAATACAGGATAATTTATAAATAGTTATCTACAGAAGCTGCAGCATTAGCAAGAGTACAACCCTGGGAGTCTGGTAAAAGACTGAAGGGGATTTATCAAAACAAATTAACTTGACAGATTTATTGGAATCTTTCTTACATAACTTGACATGGAATACTTTTCAAAGAGAAAAGCACCATCGCTGTTGCCATTTCTGCAGATAGACTGGCCACCGATATCATTACAAACTCACCGGGTCCCACAGTTATCTGGTCAACACATTCTCTCACTCTGCTTCATGTAAGGACTCAATTCCATTCTCCCAGTTTGTCTCCATTGCAACTGTTCTGATGATGCCAAATTTCTCTGGGGGTGCCTCAGAAATGGCCACCTATTCTCTCAATCAAGGATTCCCTGCTACTGGGATTATCCCCCCTAGACTGATCTCAAAACTCCAAGACCTTGGTCTTGACTCAGCCCTCCATAACTGGATCCTCAACTTTCTGACCCACAGACCACAATCAGTGAAGACAGACAATCCAACCGCCTCCATGCTAACACTCAACAATGAAGCCGCGCCTCCCCCCCCCCCCCAAGGATGTGTCCTCAACCCCTACTGTACTGCGTGTATACCCATGAGTGTGCTGCCAAATTCCAAATGAATACCATCTACAAGTTTGCTGACAACACCACTGTGGTAAGACAGATATCTAACAATGACGAGTCAGAATACAGAAAGGAGATAGAGGGCTTGGAGATGTGATGCCATAAGAACAACCTCTCTCTCAATGTTGGCAAAACTAAAGATCATTGACTTCAGAATGGAAGGAGGAAAACATGCTCCCAGCTACACCAACGGAGCTGAAGTTGAGAGGTGGATAGCATCAAATTCCTTGGAGTGATGATAAACAACAACCTGTCCGAGACCTCCCACGTAGATGTGACAGTCAAGACACAACAATGCCTCTTCTTCTTCAGACGGCTCAGGAAATTTGGCATGTATGTAAGAACCCTCACTAACTTTTACAGATGCACTTTGAAAGTATACTGTCTGGGCGCAACATGGCCTTGTATGGCAGCTGCCTTGCCAAGACCGTAAGAAACTACAGAAGATTGTGTGCACAGCCTAGACCATCACGAAAACCAAACTTCCATCCATTGACTATTTACATGGCTCATTGCAGTGGAAAGGCTGCCAGCATCAAAGACCCATTGCACCTTGGTAATGCTCTCCTACAACCTCTTCAGTGAGGCAGAAGATTTAGAAGATTGAACACACGCATCAGCAGGTTCAGGAACAGCTTCTTCCCGAACATTATTAGACTGATGAATGGACTCTCCAACTTCAAATAATGATTATCTTGCTAATGTTGATCTTGCCAAGTGCACAACCTGTATGCCGCCCTCTAGGTTTTTTTTCACCCTATGATCTGTATGTCCTTGCTTACTATGATGTGCCTGTACTGCTTATAAACAAAGCTTTTCACTGTACTTAGGTGCACGTACAATTTGATTTGATAAATAAATCAAATCAAAAAAGACAGGGCCCAAATCATCTACTGCACTTTTGCCCTCACCCTTTCTCTTCCCTCCCAAAACAATGATAGGACCGCCCGATCCTCATTTACCACCCCACCAACTTCTGCATGAAAATGATTGTAAGCCACCACGTTCACCACCTCCAGTAGGATACCACCACCAGACACAGCTTCTCCTCCACTTCCTGGTCAGCATTGTACCAGAACTGTTCCATCTGGGATACCCTAGTCCACTACTCCTCCATGCCTAACATTTTCCAACATCCTCACGGCACCTTCCCATGTAATTGCATAACATGTAACACCTGGCCATTTACCTCCTCCTCCAAGATCCAGACTCACCTTCCAGATGAAGCAGCAATTTACCTACAATTTTCATTCAATCTAGTCGACTGTACAATAGGGAAGATAAAATGCTGACTGGGGGACTATTTTGCAGAACACCTACATTCTATCTGTGAAAATGAACCTAACATTCCAGTTGCCAGCCACTTCAACACACCACTGTGTTCCCACCTCAATATTTCTGTCGCAGGCCTGCTGCTCCAGTGAGACTCAGTGCAAGTTTGAAGAACAGTATCTTATTTTTTGCTTGAGGACGCTGCAGCCTCGAGGACTCAACATCAAGTTCAATAAATTTAGAGCCCGATTCCATCCTTCCCCATTTTTTTACCCACCCCTGCACCATGGTTCTGTCATGACATGGTTGCTTTCAGCACAGCTATCCATTCGCTCCTATTCTTAGCTCTCATTATCACTTTCTTAGTTTCACTTCTGTCCTGGCCTACTGTCAATAATCCTCTTCTGCCTGCCCCTTTCTCTCTCTTGCTCTCTGTCTGCTCTTCACCTCCACTATCTACTCATCTCTCCTCCCCAAACTCCCTAACATCGCCTTCAGCATAAATACCACTTTTCCCTCGCTGCGATCAGCTCTGATGAAGAGTCACTGAACTTAAAACGCTGACTCTGCTTTCTCCCCACAAATGCTGCCAGACCTGCTGAGTTTCTCCAGTAATTTTGGGTTTTTTGCCAGACCACCAGCAGTGATTTGTTTTATTTTATGAGGCAAACAACCATGTTATTATTCAGAAAAATCAGTTCAAAATTGTTATCAATCAGTCACATAAATCTATGATGGAATTTATTCTGATGCACTATTGAAATAACTCCACAGAGGTCGGTATCCCATCACCAAATCATCCTTTACTCACACATGGAAAGTCTTTGACATTAATCCAGCTTCCTCAAGCAAACTCTTAGAATGAGAGAATGCCTGACACTCTTCTTATTATATATCAGTCAGGGCTCCATGATTGGACCATATTAACAACCCCAATCAGGGAACTAATAATGTATGAGGGCCACCTAGCTGACCTTGTATCAACCACTATATCCTTCCTCCTCTGAGTCGGAGGATATTGGTTGGTCTTTTTTCTTCTAGTGCCCGGTGGCATTTTTGTAATGGTTCAGGTTCCTCAACTCTGCCTCAGATATAGGCAGCCCAGGAGCTCATCTCATGCGCTGGTGCATCTTGGGAAAATTTCTCTTCTTACGGCAGCAAAGGTGAGATCAGTTGTGTCCATCTCAGTTTCAGAGGTTTCTTCAATGCTTGATGGAGAGGGAGAACCCACGGGTTATGAAATCCTTTCAGAGTGTTCCAAGGAATAGGGCACATTTTTCTCCCACAGGGTTTGAGAGTTTGCAGCTTTTATTTGGTCCACGTGCTTGTTCAGGACCATTTCTCTTACGTGAACTTTATTCATCACTAGTTCTGACCTAGTTCAATCAAGCCTCTTACACATGTCGGACCATTTCTGTGGTTCCTAAACCAAACTTTGACCCTGTATTAAACTCTCTTTCTCACTTGGCAGAGTCTGGCTTCCGGCATTGGCATCCTTCATGTCATTTCACCCTCCTGCTCACATCTGGGAAGATCAGATTTAGCCTGGTGCAGAGTCTTCTCCCCATTAAAATCACTTTTACATTTTCTTTGCATCCTTTATCTTTCTTTCAATCCAGTCTTTCTTTTCCTCTCATTTTGATTTTAATTCATTGTTTTACATTGACTTCAATGTTTTCATTTCTATTCCCAGCTTAGTCTGCTGATGTGAAATTGGAAGGACCTGATAGAGTAGATTCCCTACAGTGAGGAAACAGGCCCTTCAGCCCAACAAGTCCACACTGACCCTCCAAAGAGTAACCCACCCAGACCTATTTCCCTCTGACTAATGCACATAACATTACGGGCAACTTAGCATGGCTAATCCACCTGACCTGCACATCTTTGGACTGCAGGAGGAAACCGGAGCACCCGGAGGAAGCCCACGCAGACACGGGGAGAATGTGAAAACTTCACACAGACAGACAGTCACCCAAGGCTGGAATTGAACCTGGGTCCCTGGTGCTGTGAGGCTGCAGTGCTAACCACTGAGCCACCATGCCACCCTTCAAGACTGCAGGAGCTGGTTGTTGCACTATCAGAAATGAGATATTGGCTAGAGAATTGATTGGTTGATGGATAAATAACAATCCTCACAGTAAACTCAGCTGGTGTAGGATTTGAACCCCTGGTGTTAGCACTATTCTGCATTTCAAACTACCTGTGCAGCTAACTCAGCTACATCAGGCATCTGGATCATAATGAAGAATTATCCAAGGCCCCTTCTTATGATGAACATGCTAACTTTGTGTGACTTTGTTAATTCAAATGGTTATAGCTTGAGGCCAATTCTAAGTGAGTTAAGTGGCTGCTGCCTCAGCATTTCCCATAAAAATGGTAAGAGAATATCACAAGTTCAAACTAGCCTGCAGTATTCAAGTCAGCCTACATCAATGATAGGCAAGTGCATTGCCTGGATCAGGTGCTGAAAATATTTTCAAAAGTAATTCTAACATGAGGGACATCAGGGCAGAGACTGCTCTAATTTTTTCTGGTAACGCACTGGATGCCTTGGGTTGGATGGAGTGTGAAGGCAAGATGTGATCCATTTTCAGAAAATAAGTCATCCAAACAAATCTTAAAAAAGCAGTGGAATCAGATAGCCATGGCAGTAGATGCCAGGTATCAGTCCCTGAATTGCTGAATGCAGTGCTATGAAAAATTCAAAGACATCACACAATTAGTCAAGAAATTGTAACTATCTTGGAATGCAATCTCCTATCAACTGTACCAGTGGCTTACATTCTGCTGAACAACTGCACTGACATCAATCAATAATCAAAACGACTCTCAAGTTCACCTCATTCAAACATAGAGCATTATTGCAAGCCTCATGCCCATATGTCACAGATTCAACATTGACAGCCATATCACCAAAACAATACTCAATGATACACTTTACTCACTCTTGCAGCGCAGAGTGGTGTGTAACCTGAAGCAGCAGTAATAAATTGCCAGGGATCAAGCACAATTACTTGTCCTTAATCTCATGGAAGGGACCTTGGTCATTATTGCTGTAGAGGTCATGCTGAGGTAGTGGCAGGGTTGAAACATTGAACATTATGGCAAACTCATACCTAAACTTCCTCCTCACATCCACCTTCCCCTCATTCCACAATTTTTTAAATATAATTTACAGCACATAATGTAAGCTTTTACTTCTTGCTTTCCACCACCCAGACCCCCTCTTTCACTGAAATTCCACCTTTTGTGAATTTGCCCTTCCAAGAACCTGACCAAACAGTACAGGAAGAGAAAGATTCAGGAAAACAGGAAGACAGCAAGTAAGTAGTATCATTATTACTCACAAATGCAGCAGACACTGACACAGCTCTTACTTGAAAAGAACAGCATAAAAATGGGATCTGCACACGTGGAAACCTCTGATAAAGTGGCTGCAGCTCCAACAGGGAAAAATGGTAGACTATTGGCACCAAGGTTGCATGAATCCTGCTACAGAGGACACAGGACTCATATGAAGATGTTGATAGCACAGTCTACAGAATAAGGTTGATGAGTACATGCAATGAAATGTTTGTGCACTGGAAAGTTTACCAGAAAACCTGAGGTCAATATCAATCAGCAGAAAGGGGTCCAACATGAACCTGGCCCATGGATTCGCAAAGAGAGCTTAAAACTTTACTTTCCAGTGTGGAGATTCTATTAGTGTACTTGCAGACCTAACTATAATGTAATACATGATTTTGTAACTCATACTGGGTATGATGTAAACAATGGAATTTATATGTTTAATTTGTAATGTTACTTGTTGTGAGTTTGGATTTCTGTTTTTTTTTTTTGAGTTTGTAACTGGTAGATTTTCTGTATATCTGCAGTTAACAACTAAATTGCAAGTATTTCTCTGTAGCTATGGTGAATTCTTTTGAAAACAGATTTTGAGGATTGGGTTTAGAATTAATGGATTTTCATTAAGTTGTTTTGTGACCTGGCATGTTAAATAATTCTAGAACTTGGTTTTTTCAAGCTTAAGGGAAACACCATTAACTGAGAGATAAAATCAAAAGTGAAACTGAAAGCCTAAGTTGGGCGATCACATGAAATCTTTTGAATGGTATGATTTAGAAGTACAGTACTTGCAGTTTATTTTGTTTGATCAGAATCAATAAAAGTAATGTCAAGCCATAATTTTAGGAGGATTCAACAAGCCTATGAAAAGCCTCATCAGCATTCCATTCAGTTTGCATGCAAAATATGGATTCCATTCGGAATGAGCGAGAGTGAATAATGCAGTGTACAATTCCAGCAGTACATGGATTCTGCACTGGGAAATGATGACATCAAACTGGAAAATAGAGAAAACAAGCTGAAACTCTGGCTGATTCAGATTATGAAATGCTTCCACCGATCAATGAAGAAACTAAAATCACTTCCAACCAGTTGGGAAGGCAAAATACCATATGTAACTTCCCAATTTTTTGCACATTGAAATGCCAATACTGTTAAGTGAGAAACTTATCTTCTTGCCCCCATACAAATTCAACAATGATTATTAGACTTGAGCTTTTGGTAGTACACTTACTTCTAAGCAAGTAGGATTGAACATGTAACCTAAGTTAACATTTCTAAGGAGAACTGAAGGATTGAGAGAGGTAACATCTTTTAGATGAGAGGTAGAGCAAAATCCTATTATTTTGTTCAAGTAGTTTGGAAAAGTTACAAGGAGAGAAAGAAGTCTTCCAGGTTGCCCAGGCAAAATTATCTTCAACGGGCACCACCAAAAGAGAGTTCTTGGTCACCTACCTCACCTTATCTTAAAATTAACCACTGTCTCTGAAATATTTAGGAATCTCCTAAGAATGAAGCAAGTTCTTTTAAAATGACAATAATTAAGTGCCATTTAAAAATTAATCAAAATCCAGAGAATGAATGGAACAAATTCTGCCATAATGCGCTTCTTCCAAACTATTCTTACATTTCTATCTTCCTAGTAGGTTAAAGGCTGCAATTTGTAAAGTTGAACACATTCAAAGAATGAGAGTGCTATCATTTCTGATCAGAAAGGAAGGAAAGGCGTGAAATACACAGTGCTAACTATCTTTGGACCCACATAGCATTTCCAAAGGGCTCAGGGAATCATAGTTTTCCCAAATTAATTGCCAAAGCTACTTAAAATATAGGTTAAAAATTACAACTTTTAGTCACACACATTTATTTGAATGACAGAATTGTTATGGTGGAGAAGGAAGACTTCCAACCATCGTGTTTGCACTAGTTCTATTACCTAGTGCCAATCTTGCCTTTTCCCCATACACCTGCACATTATTTCTATAAACATATAATGCCCACTTGAAAGCCTCCATTAATCCTCTCTCCACCACATTTGCACGCAGCAGGCTGTGCATTTCATATTCTAACTACTCACTATTTTCACATCACTCTTGCTTCATTTGCACATGACTTTAAATTTATGCCCACTTATTTACAAGTGGGAACAGCGTGTTGCTATCTACTCTATCCAGCCTGCTCATGATTTTGAAAATCTCTATCAAATCGCCTCTCAACCTCTTCTCTCCAAAGAGAACAGTGCCAACTTCTTCAATTTATCTTCAGAGCTGAAATTTCTCATTCCGCATGCAAATCGCTTCTGCACTCCCTCTAATGTACTCACATCTGTCCTCTAATGTCGCACTCATAACTGTGCACAATATTATAGCTGAGATCTAATAAGTGACTTGTACAAGTTCAACATCACCTCCCTGCTCTTGTACAGTTTGCCACTACTAATAAAGCCAAAACACTATATGCTTTAGTAACTACTCTCTCCATTTGTCCTGCCATCTTCCATGATCTATCCACATATACAGCTTGGTTCCTCTGCCCCTCCACCCACTGTAGAACTATACTCCCTGTATTATTGACAAAAATGCATCACATCACACTTCTATGTATTGAAACTCATTTGCAATCCTCCAGCCTTCTTTCTGGCAACTCTCTCAAATTCAGGGAAGACTGAAAGATTATGGCCAGTGTCCCTATAATTGCATGTGTTTCGTTGTATGGTGAATTCAATGTAAATACCATTTTCCGTCAGAGTCGTTTTCACAGTCTTTAACAGCATTTCTTCCTCATGCTGTCATTGACAGCATTTCATTTTACTTTGACTTTCTGATTCTGTCAACTGCTGTGGTAATTAATAGGTATAACAGACTGAAGTGTGATTTATGATATGTTACGAACCTAAAAGGGACATTATTTTTATCTAATTATCACTGAACAACACATTATCTCAAATATGTTTTTTTTGGTCCTGGTTATTAAGAAGTTAGTCAAAAACAAAAATACTTATAAAGAACCTGTCCTTTATGAATAAGAAACCTATAACTGCATCTTGCCCATTCAAAATACTCCTATTCACAAATAAATGTATGTTTAATTTACTAGTTAATTAAATCTATGACAAATGTTATGACTGTCCATGTTATATATTGAATAAACCCAGCTGCTGCATAATTTTAACTACATGAAAAAGATCTCTATGTTTAAATGATGAGGAAGGAATTTAAAATGCTTTTTTTAGATTAGGTTAAGTTCCAGAAAATTGTCTGAGTAGATATCTCATATTTATCTGAACTTCTATATAAGGTTCAACTGACTATTCAAATTTGTTGAAGTTGACTATATTTGTAAGACAGAAAAGCAGTAATATCCTCAGGACACAGATTGAGCATGCGTACAACAGAAAAGGACCATTTGGTTGAGCTGACTTCGTCCATAAATTATGTAAAGGGTATCTACTTTAGGCTTGGATATTTCGATGACCAGCTGGTCACTGGAGCAGACTGGAGTTGACCCTGTGGAATCTCAGACACAGCAGACTCCGTGAAATTACCTGGGGAATTGTGGATTCTGACAGGGAAATGAAGATTGCAATAGGCAAATTCCCTGCAGATGGAACACTCCAAAAGAGAACATTAAGGGCAGAGAATTAAGAGGGCTCCAACTCAGTTAGTAATTACCCAGCAACAGTTAAGACAATTAAAAATCCAGCTTAACTCCTGGATAGCTATTAAACTGAACCTTTGACTCACTGTATCAACCCAAAAACAATACCTCTCTACCTCCCCTGAACCCTTGCAGCCCAGGATCCCACCCATCTTCCACATGTAACACCCTCCCACTACCAAGTGCCAGATCGATATCTTCTACCAATGCCAACTCCAGAAACCCTCACTTGACACCAAAACTGATGCCCTATCTTGCTGGACCTAACAACACCACCCCTCCCCCCAAACCAGCCACCCCACATCCTTTTGCCTTTTCTAAGCAGCTGGCTCTAGAGTTAGACATTTAAATCTCAGAACACAACATACTTACTGCTACATAAAGTTTGACTTCCCCCAGTTACCCTGAACTAACCAGGGAACTCTGATACTCTGATTTCAGGTACACTCAATGCTTAAGGAACCAGAATTAGAATTCCCTGCCAAAAAAGAATGACAGTCTAGATGTGACTGCCACTCTTCAGAATATCCAGACCTTAATCACCTGAGCAGATTGCCTGCAAAGTTTCTTTGAAAAATAATTGAAGGGTCAGGTAACCAATTGGAAAGGAAGTAGCATCATGAACAATTTATAAAATGTAACACAGGTGTTGAATTTCAGATGAGAAAAACACCAATGCTATCAATGCACATTGTAATCAAAAGGTATCTAACAGCAACTGTACATACATGCACAGTTAAATGCTGAAACCCATAACTTGCTGTCAAAGATACACTGTACCTCCACAGCATGTACCATTGCTCACTGGCAGACGCAGCATTGAAATAACTCTAATTATGGGAATTTTGGATATTTTCCAGCTGATTCCCCACTAAAATGTCTGGAAACTTTAAGCTTGTGTATTTAGGAGCAAGAGGTATATTATCATATGATAATTGATAACGACTTTTAAAGTGCTTCTCTGGCCCAGAATAAAAGTTACAAGTGTAGAATCGGATTTTTCCAAAGAACTAGAAGGACCAGAAATTTGTTTTAGAAATGACTTCTTGAAAATGTTTTTATTCTGCCCCTTTTATCTCCATCAACCTTTATTTGATCTAATGTACCTCACATAAATCAAATTTCTATTTCCTGCTCTATTCTTCTGTACAGTTCAATTATGGTACTTTAATCCAAGAAACTGAAGAGCCTAACTGTTGCTGGACTTGTTCACAGGTGCCACAGATTCACTTTAATTTGGTGTTGTGTGATTTTTAACTTGGTCCACCCCAGTCCAACACCAGTACCTCCATATCACAGACGTACTTTAGGCAGCACTGTACTTTGAATAGTAATTGGATTAGAGAAAATCTTTACTGTCAAGTCTGCAAAAAATGCTTTTGGGTGGCCAACAGCAAACTGAATGGTAAATGCTACTGCTTCTTTGAGAGCAAAATTTGAACAACCTTAAGTCTGCTTTTCTTCACATTGCAACACCACTGCAGAAAGCAGCAATTTCTCTTTTTTTTTGATGGAATAATTCTGAGGGCTTCCACTTTCCTCTAATCTCAATCATCGGGGCTCGGGAGAGGCATTCCCAGCTTTTACTCAACTTCCAGGAGAGAGCCCAGACCCTGCAAGAGAATGGGGTCATTAGTGCTGCCCAGAGATGAAGAAAAGTTTATTTGGTAGAAGATATCAAATGCCAAATATATCAGTCATTTTCTGCTAGCAATCTCCGAATAACAATCAGATTTTTTTGGTTATATTGGTAAAAGGAAGAATTTTAGCCCAAGTTCCAGGAGAATTTCTGCTTTTCTAGTGATCATTAACACTAATTTAAAACAATTACAGTTGCATGTGAATATCCAATTCATAAGGCATCACCGCTAACAATGCAACGCTCTGGTAGACAGGCGTATCAGTTTATGAAATCTTGATACAAGGTTTGAACCTGCAACTTTCCAACCCAGATGAAACCTGTTTATAGCCACAGGAGCAGAATGTGTCAAATAATACTGCAGTCACTTCAATTGGTCTGATGTCTTGTTAGTTTTTTGCAACATATTGCAAATCTGTTACCATTAGGGCCAAAATTGAATATGGTCATACTTATAAATATTCTTTTGTCAGCCAGCACACAATTGCTAATAATTCAGAGCCCTTCAACCACAACTGCAGTGTTAAACTAGAAACAGATGAAAATTCTAAACTTACACTACAATTGGTCTAAAGCATCAAAGTTTCTTCATTGACAACACAGGATGTGTAGAGAATAGGTTATTTGTTAGAGGAAAACAGACCAAAGTTGATTCTGTCTTCCTAGTATTTGCATAGTACATTAATAATGACATTGTTAATTTATTAGACAATAAACATAACTAAAATTCAAGTGGGTGGCAAGCTGATCCAGAACTCTGCTGTCTGTATCTTAACTTGTGCCAAGTCTTGTTTATTCATTGCCCCTCTGCTCGGTGATGTACATTAGCCTCTGGTCTAACAATGTCTCCAAACTCTTATCCGTGTTGGCAAATCACTCCCTAGTCCTGCCGTCCTCTTTTCTATAACCTCCACTGGAAGTACAACCTTCTGAGATCTCTTTTAATACAGGCTACTTGCACGCCATAATATTAATTGCTCCAAGCTGTGCCTTCTGTTGGCTAGGCTAGCACTCTGGAATGTCTTTCCTAAGCATTTTGCCTCTTTCTCTTCCTTTAACATGCTCCCTAATACTTAACTCATTGACCAAACCTTTGCTCACCTGTCCAAATGGCTCATTGTCAAATTTTGATTGATAATACCACTGTGGCATTCTTAATTATATTAAAGAGACTATGTAAATGTAAACCATTGATTCTATTGCATATGTGTTGTTTCCTACTGAAAATGTAAACCTACCATACTTCACTAGTACCAGTAACACTGATTTGAATATTTTCTTGGAAGTTTCATCATAGCATCTTCCAACTGCAATCATCCTGTGTTGACACTCCCACTACTGGTTTTCTGAGATGTTAATTCTTGTGATACATCACTTGACCACATCAATTAAATGAACTTCTCATTTGCTCAACTGGACAAACCTTGATCCAATATTTTTATAACATAAACAAAGTTAAAATGTAGCCATGAATGGTGTACAGCAACTAACCAGAGGATATGGCTCCAAAGACATCCCCATCCTCAATGATAGGGGAACCCCACATGTCAGTGCAAAAGATAAGGCTACAAATGGCAACAGTCAAGAGTGTGGTGCTGGAAAAGCACAGCAGGTCAGGCAGCATCAGAGAAGCAGGAAAATCAATGTTTCGAGCAAAAGCCCTTCATCAGGAATGAGGCTGGGAGCCTCAGGGGTGGAGAGATAAATGGGAGCAGGTGGGAGTGGGGGAAGTTAGTTGAGAGTGCAATAGGTGAATGGAGGTGGGGGAAATGTGATAGGTCAGAGAGGAGGGTGAAGCGGATAGGTGGGAAGGAAGATGGAGAGATGGGACAGGTCATGAGGACAGTGCTGAGCTGGAAGGTCAGAACTGGGGTAAGGTGGAGGGAGGGGAAATGAGCAAACTAGTGAAATCCACATTGATGCCATGGGGTTGGAGGTCCCCGAGGCATCCTCGCTCTCCACCGGAGTCGTACCGGAGGACTGGAGGGTAGCAAATGTAATTCCTCTCTTCAAGAAAGGAAATAGAGAAATCCCCGGCAATTACAGACCAGTCAGTCTCACATCTGTCGTCTGCAAGGTGTTAGAAAGGATTCTGAGGGATAGAATGTATGACCATCTGGAAGAGCATGGCTTGATTAAATGCAGTCAGCACGGCTTTATGAGGGGCAGGTCCTGCCTCACAAATCTTATTGAGTACTTTGAGGATGTCACTAGACAAGTTGATGAGGGTCGAGCGGTGGATGTTGTGTATATAAACTTCAGTAAGGCATTTGATAAGGTTCCCCATGGTAGGCTCATTCAGAAGGTCAGGAAGAATGGGATACAGGGAAATTTAGCTGTCTGGATACAGAATTGGCTGGTCAACAGAAGACAGCGAGTGGTAGTGGAAGGAAAATATTCTGCCTGGAAGTCAGCGGTGAGTGGTGTTCCACAGGGCTCTGTTCTTGGGCCTCTATTCTTTGTAATTTTTATTAATGACTTGGATGAGGAGATTGAAGGATGGGTCAGCAAGTTTGCAGATGACACAAAGGTTGGAGGTGTCGTTGACAGTATAGAGGACTGTTGTAGGCTGCAGTGTGACATTGACAGGATGCAGAGATGGGCTGAGAGGTGGCAGATGGAGTTCAACCTGGATAAATGTGAGGTGATGCATTGTGGGAAGTTGAACTTGAAAGTTGAGTACAGTCTGCAGCCCTCACTTTCTCTCTATAGGATTAAAGACAAGATTCTTGGCAGAGTGGAGGAAGAGAGGGATCTTGGTGTGCAGGTGCATAGATCCCTTAAAATTGCCACCCAGGTCAACAGGGTTGTTAAGAAAGCATATGGTGTTTTGGCTTTCATTAACAGGGGGATTGAGTTTAAGAGCCGTGAGATCTTGTTGCAGCTCTATAAAACTTTGGTTAGACCGCACTTGGAATACTGTGTCCAGTTCAGGTCGCCCTATTATAGGAAAGATGTGGATGCTTTGGAGAGGGTTCAGAGGAGGTTTACCAGGATGCTGCCTGGAATGGAGGGCTTATCTTGCAAAGAGAGGTTGACTGAGCTTGGACTTTTTTCATTGGAAAAAAGAAGGAAGAGAGGGGACCTAATTGAGGTGTACAAGGCATAGATAGAGTTGATAGCCAGAAACCTTTTTCCAGGGCAGAAATTGTTAACACGAGGGGTCATAGTTTTAAGCTGTTTGACGGAAAGTATAGAGGGGATGTCAGAGGCGGGTTCTTTACGCAGAGAGTTGAGAGAGCATGGAATGCGTTGCCAGCAGCAGTTGTGGAAGCAAAGTCATTAGGGATATTTAAGAGATTGCTGGACATGCATATGGTCACAGAAATTTGAGAGTTCGTATATTAGGTTTACCTCACATGAGGATCAATGTTCGGCACAACATCGTGGGCTGAAGGGCCTGAACTATGCTGTACTGTTCTATGTTCTAGAAGATGAGGTGTTCTTCCTCCAGGCGTCGGGTGGTGTGGGAGTGGCGATGGAGGAAGCCCAGCACCTGCTTGTCCTCAGCAGAGTGGGAAGGGGAGTTGAAGTGTTCAGCCATGGGGCGGTAGGATTGCTTTGTATGGGCGTCCTGGAGATGTTCTCTGAACCGCTCTGTGAATAGGCGTCCTGTCTCCCCAATGTGGAGGAGACTGCATCGGGAGCAGCGGATACAGTAAATCACATTTGTGAAACTTTGATGGATGTGGAATGCTCCTTTGGGGCCTTGGACAGAGGTGAGGGGAGAGGTGTGGGTGCAGGTTTTGCAATTCCTGCGATGGCAGGGGAGGGTGTCAGGATGGGAGGGTGGGTTGTTGGGGTGGGGAGGCATGGACCTGACAAGGTAGTTGTAGAGGGAACGGTCTTTACGGAAAGTGGATAAGGGTGGGGAGGGAAATATCTCTCTGGTGGTGGGGTCCGTTTGTAGGTGGCGGAAATGGCAGAGGATGATGCAATGTATACATAGATTGATGGGTGGAGGGTGAGGAAGAGGTGGGGGGGGGGGGGGGGGGGTCTGTCCTTGTTGTGGTTGTACATAAAAAAATACTGTGCTCACAAAGATTAGTCAGAGGCTGCGAATCTGCAACAAGGAACTCATATCCTAACTCCACAATGCCTAGTCACTATCTAGAAAACTCAAGGTAAGCGTGTATTGGAATATTCTCCACCTGCCTTGATGAGTGCAGCTCCAGCAACACTCTTGAAACATAACACTATTCAACCTAAGAACGGTGAATGTATGGAATGAGCTGGTTTCATACAAAGGGCGGTGCACGTATGGAATGAGCTGGTTTCACACAAAGGGTGGTGCATGTATGGAATGAGCTGCCAGAGGAAGTGGTGGAGGCTGGTATAATTACAACATTTAAAAGGCAAATGGGTGGGTACATGGATTAGGAAGGGTTTAGAGGAATATGGAGAAAATGAGGACTGCAAATGCTGGAAATCAGAGTCAAGAGAGTGTGGTACTGGAAAAGCACTGCAGGTCAGGCAGCATCAGAGAGCAGGAGAATTGACGTTTTGGGCATAAACCCTTCATCAGGAATAAAAGGCCAAGTGCTGGCAAATGGGACTAGATTAATTTAGAATATCTGGTCGGCATGGATGAGTTGGACTGTTGGGTCCGTTCCCATGCTGTTCTCTCTATGACTCTATAAGACACCTTTCTACTTTTAGCCTAAGGTGTTCAACTCACTATTCCCAACTTTAAAATACTTTAGTGAGCACTATGGGAACATGCTTTGTCTAAATCATTAGTTCCATCTCCTGATGCTCTAATGAGACAGAATATTTCTCCCTTGACTATTGCTTCTTGTGTTTCCCAACAATGCAAAGCTATTTGCTACAAAGACTGTTTCAAGGTTGATGCCAACTAGCAAGGTGAAGTATGCAGCTCATGCAGTCTAATCCTACTGTACGGTATGGAGCTGACACTGCCGACAGCTACTCTTGGAAGGACTGTGTCTTTTTATTTTGCTTTCTCTTTAAAAATCTGTGGACTGAAATAAGAAAGAACTGTTTAAAGACAGGTGTCTGTAATGGTGACGGCATGCTCTGAAAGCAAATGACCCAGCACTTGTACCAAGCATTATGTAAATAGCAGTAACTGAAGTTTGAGTTTCAGACAATTTGGAGCCAAGGGAGTGTATAAATGGAGCTCTTGTCGGGAAAAGCAAATTGATTGGCCTATAGAGTACTCACCAGTTATCAGTGACAGACATCTTTTACTTGCCAACTGTGGGATTGGTTCTCAGGTAAATGACCAGCTTGCAGTTGTGAACAAGTAAAAAAAGAGAGAGAGAGAGAGAGAGGGAGAGAGAGAGAGAGTTTGAATAGAGAGAAAAGAGAGAAACAGAGAGGGGAAAAGAGTGAGAGTGAGATCAGTTCTTTTCCAGCTCAGGACCGGTCTCTCTGTTCTCTGCAGTCAAATACAACTGTAAATCTGCAGAAAACCAGTTTACATTTCCTGCAAAAGTTGTTGTAAACTGTCTATCCCCTAGTTGTCTTTGAGAACAAAGAACAATGAAAATTACAGCACAGGAACATGCCCTTGAATCCTCCAAGACTACACTGATCCAGATCCTCTATCTAAACCTGTAGCCTATTTTCTAAGGGTCTACATCAGTCTGCTCTCTGCCTATTCATGTATCTGTCTAGGTATACCTTAAATGACTCTATTGTACCCGCCTCTACCACCTCCAATGGCAACGCATTCCAGGCACCCATCACCCTCTGTGTAAAAGGGTTTTCCGTGCATATCTCCCTTAAACTTTTCTCCTCTCACTGTGAATTTATAACTCCTAGTAATTGAGTCCCCCACTCTGGGCAAAAGCTTCTTTCTATCCACCATGTCTATATGATGACTTTGTAGCCCTCAATCAGAACTACTCAACCTCCATCTTTCTAATGAAAATAATCCTAATCTACTCAACCTCTCTTTATAGCTAGCATCCTCCACAACACGCAACATCCCTCTGCACCCTCTCCAAAGCATCCACATCCTTTTGGTAATGTGGTGACCAGAACTGTATGCAGAATTCCAAATGTGGCCAAACCAAAGTCTGATACAACTGTAACATGACCTGCCAACTCTTGTATTCAATACCCTGTCCAATGAAGGAAAGAATGCCTTCTGTTCTTTATTTGCTCGAAACGTCAACTCACTTGTTCCTTGGATGCTGCCTGACCGGCTGTGCTTTTTTTTTTAACTCTGATCTCCAGAATCTTTTGTCCTCACTTCTTCAGGTAACTTTCTACTATGTTCTGTTTTCTGTCCACCTAAACAAAAAGATGGTCAAAGAAAAAAATGTCAATAGCTTTTTCACAAAAAAAATTCATCAACAGTTGTGACATCTTCATTCTATTGCATGTATATTACAGAATTTTAACTGTGCTGTTTCCACCACCTACTATTTAACATTTTCTGGTTCAATTAATTTTAAATATTTAACTGATCTACATATCGTAATTTACATCATTTGTTAACAGTATACTGTAAACAGGAATGTCAGAGCAGTGCAATTAAGTGAACGTTTCCAGTAGAACATTTTCAATTACTCCTGTAGGAACATGGAACAGAAGTAAGTTACTTAGCTTATTGAGCTATTTCCATAACTTAAAGAGATTATGGCCGACATGCAATCTAACTCCTTTTGCCTGCCTTCTCCGCCATATTCCCTCACACCTTTACAGAACAAAAGTCCATCAATCGATTATCTCAAATTTATAATTGATCCAATATTAATTTCCATTTGCATAACAAAGTTCCAAACTCATACTTACCCTTTACGTTGAAAGATGTTTCCTAATTTCATGCCTGACAGATCTGATTCTATGTTTCCGATATTGGGGAGTCAAGGCCTAGGGGCGAATGATGGAAAAAAATGTTCTCTATCATAAAGGTGCACTTTTCCTGATCTTGGAGAGGCAGGATTAGAGAGAGTAAGCAAGTCAGGAGCACTGCCAAGATATAATCCCATTGCCAAGGAATTTTTGCAGTGGCAGTCCGTATTCAAATGCAACAAGATCTGGACAATAACCAGGTTTAGGCTGACAAGTGGCAAGTAAAACTTAGACCACACAAATGTCAGGCAATGACCATCTATAATAACAGACAATCTAAATACCACCCCTTGACCATCAATAGTGTTACCATCACTGAAGGCCCCACTATCATCATCCTTATGTTACCACTGACCAGAAACTCAACTGGACTTGCCAAATAAATACAATGGTTACAAGAGCAGATCAGAAGCTAGAAATCCTGTGCAAGTAACTCACCTGACACACCAAAGCCTGTCTATCATCTACAATGTACAAGTCATGAATGTGATGGAATACTCCCCACTTGCCTGGATGGGTGCAGCTCCAACAACACCCAAGAACCTCGACACCATCCAGGACAAAGCAGCCCGCTTGTCTGGCACCACATTCACAAATATCCACTCTCTCTCCTGCACAATGCTCAGTAGCAACAGAGTGCACGAGCTACAAGATGCACTGCAGAAACTTACCAGAAATCCGTTGACAGCACATTACAAACAAACGACCACTTCCATCTAGAAGGACAGCAGATAAATGAGAAAACAAGATTGCCTTAGTGAGCAGAGTCCATATCCCCAGAAGTTCCACATTTTGTCCTCACTGTATAGCAAAGATGTGAGGATGCTGAAAACCACTGAGTTATGGGATATTCTGGATGGATGTCCTAGAAAAAAGACCCCTTGCTCATGGCCACATCAAATGTTTAATTTCTAAATTATCTCTGTAGCATGCAAACAGTATGCTGGGACAGTAATTATATCAAATTATTCTGGATGATTCTCAGATTCTTGTTTGGCAAAGGAATCCAAGATTATTGGGGATAGATGAGAATGTGAAAGTTGAAACACAAACAACTCAACCATGATCTTATTAAATGGAAGAGGAGGGGTCAGATCTTGGTCTACTCTGCTTCTATTTTATATGTTCATAAATGGGAGTGAAGGCATCTCCACTCTTTAACATTGCCTTGTTGGCAAGGGACAGAAAGTTGTGATAAAGGACCAAAGTTTACCATTATCATGGTAGAGCATTCTCGTAAGGAATGGCCTCCCAAAATTTAACATGGCAAATCTTCATAGATCTCCAACTTTTGGTCCACTTCAGGAGAAAATCAATCCATCACATCTGTGTACTGGGAAAGCAATAATCAGTCATGATTCTCTCCCCTGACGGTCATCTACTAATTCCTGCTGAACAGCCCATATATGAAATATGAGAGGGGATGGGTTTGAGTTTATTTGTAATGAATATGACAGTTAAACACATTGACAACATTCACTATCTACATTTTATTTATTATATTCCAGGGCTCATTAGGTTTTCATGTTCTTCTAAATTGAGCTTGTTTTCCTGTGCCACCTGGTGCACACTCTTCCTGTGATGAACTGAACTCACCTGTATTTCTGTTTTCAATTCAAAAACCTATCCCCAATGTGCTACCAGGTACAGGGTGTGCAGCATGACCTTGCAATTAGAAATAGGAAAAATAATCAGCAATAATATAATAATATTAAAGTAGAATGCTGTGGATGCAGGAAATTTAAATTAAAAATAGAAAATGTTTGAAACACTCAAAGTCAAGCAGCATCTGTGGAAAGAGAAAAACAGAGTTTATGTTCCAAGTCAAAATTGATGAACTGTGATGAATAGACAGCAACCTGAAATATACCTGTTTCTCTCTCCACGGATGCTACCTTGATTTGGTTAATATGACAATAACCTTTGTTTATCAAAATACAGGGCATGCCTGAATGTACTTCTGGTCCTTTTATCACAACTTTCTGTCCCTTGCCAACATGAAGGCAATGTTAAAGAGTGGAGATGCATTCACTCCCATTTATGAACGTATAAAATAGAAGCAGAGTAGACCAAGTTCTGACCCCTCCTCTTCCATTTAATAAGATCATGGTTGAGTTGTTTGTGTTTCAACTTTCACATTCTCATCTATCCCCAATAATCTTGGATTCCTTTGCCAAACAAGAATCTGAGAATCATCCAGAATAATTTAATATAATTACTGTCCCAGCATGCTGTTTCCATGCTCCAATGCACAATAGTATGATATTCAGATTATTCTCAGATTAGAAAGATTTAATTCCAACTAATTAGCTAATACACTTTTTATTTCCTTCAAAAATTAAGTAAATATTTTGTTGAGTGCACTATCTAATACGTGCAGTTAGATAACCATTCATCTTATGTTTGTGCATTCAACATTCTTGCTCAGACAGATTTGTTGACAGATACTTACTTGTTGGACTGGGATTAATATGTGATGAATTGCCTTATTGCTTTTTTGCTGTTTTCAAGTTGTTTCAACACAGTTAATTGCAGGAGTGGCAGAAACCTAGACCATCATGTATAATTATCAAGAAATAGATAGATATTACCGTTAAGTCATGGATTTTCATTCCCGAACAGACAGAATGAAGTGTAAACCATGATCAAATCTTTCACTTCTGCTTGTTTACCTGAAGGCATAATATGACTTCCAACGCATCATATTACAATTCCACAAATAAATGCAAAGTCATTCTCGACATTCCTCTATGAACTCACATTGAGCTAGTACTAGTTTTTCTTATTATCCTTTGAACCAGACTATTAAGTTGTGTTTTTAACTGCTTTCTCACAGTTTAATACAATTGGATTGACACCAGCTACAATAACAAGTTTCTCCTTCACCTCAGTTGATGATCCATCAATAGTCTATCGTAATTAAATCAGTAGACTTTTCTTTAGTGCGAAGTCAAGTATTTAAAAATTATTTTTCTCTCTTTTTGTTTATTTTCATTGGTTGATTGGGCATAGATTCATAATCTGCAACCAGCTGTTGATGCATACAAGTACATCACAAAGCAATTTGGAATAGAACTACTCTGGTTGCTGCTGACTGCATACAAAGGGACTGACAGCAGAGGTAGGGGGCCACATGACTATAGAAACAGAGGCAATATATTTTCAAACTTTTCCAAACACCACCCCACCCCCTTACATATAAAAACGCATGCACTGTCATTTACAGTTACAAATTACCCAGCATACATGGTCACAAAGAAAATTATAATTCATTAACAAAATTGTATATTAACTCTAGTCAATTATACCTTTCGTCAGTTGTTGTACATGTATTGCATATATGTCTATAACATCACACATTTCCCCTAATATTACATATGCACATTATCAATGACTGTTTCTCTGGTACCTGCTTATTCCTAAGGTGATGTTTCTCCTCTAGGGAGTGTCATTCCCATGATAACAGCTGTTGTTGTGGTAACTGTTGGTCACAATTGATTTCCTTTGCTGGGTAACAGTCTCTCTGGTACTGATGATCATTCTATACTATGTGCAGGTGGTAAGCTCACTTCTTTTTGATGTGTCGACGGTAATAAAGGCATTTTAGTTATGCATAGATATCGGCAGTTGTGATGATATATCTGGGTACTCAAGTTCACCAGATAAAATCAAGGTGAAAATCCCAAGTTACTATGTTGCTGCCTTTGGTTAAGAGAACTTAACTACTGCATTCTAACCGGTTCTCCAATGCTCAGCCGTAGCAAAGATTCTGCAGTTTTACCAAAGTGAAATTTAGTTTTCTGTTATTTCACCTTGACTTTGTTGATTACACCTGTTACTACTTCTGACTTCAGTCATTTTTTGCAATTGGAAGAGTCGCTTGGATGCGATGTGGCATTAGATATCTGCTTTGGATAGGACTATATTCAATAGAAATTGCTTTATACAAGTCTGTGCTGGGGACAGACTGGGGATTGTGTGGAGATAATATATGATGTTGAATTTAACAGCTGGATTCTTCACTCATGAAATGTCACTCATTATAAGTCTAGAATGCCGTGTGCATTCAGGTATTCTACAGTCTCACTGATAGTCATTGACATCAGCTGGTCTAATACCCAGTAACAAGAATTGCAGTGGTGACCAGATAATTCATTCTTCAGGATTGAAAAGGTTTGCTCCAATCTTCATCCATGGCCTGTTCAGAATGTCATATGCCATAAGTGGTTTTTTTTTTATTCTCCCATGGAATGCTGGCATCAAAGGCTGGACCAGTATTTATTGCCCATTCCTAGTTGAATTTGGTAAATTGCTTATTTATTACAAGCACTGTACAGCTGATGTGGTCATTAATTTCATTGCTCATTTTTGGCGAGCAGAGCCTCAAATTACACATAGTTCCTTGATGGCTTACATTGATGTACTTCAGTATCTCTTTTCTCACCTATGTGAAGTAATGACTCTATTTCCTTTGTATAAGACGCTATTTGAGTTATTGCTTCATCTTTATATGCCCAAAACTCTCTTACAGTAACAGGTGTGCTCTTAATGCTTTCAGGCCTTCCTTTCACAGAATCACAGAAGGGGGACATTTGGCCAATGTGCCTTCAAATGAGCATCATTGCCTATTGCCAATATCCTGCTTTTTCCCATACCCTTCTTATTTTTATTCAAATAATTGTCCAATGCTCTCCTAAATGCCTCAATTGAACTTGCCTGCACCATACTACAAGGCAATGTATTTCATACAGTAACTACTCACTAAATGAAAAAGGCTTTTTTTCTCGTATCACCCTTATATCTTCTGTAATCATTTTAAATCTTTTATAAATGGGAACAATTTCTCCCATTACTCTATCCAATCCACTCATGATATTGAAATCCTTTATCAAATCGCCTCTTTGCTATCTTCATTCCAAAAAGAGCAGTCCAAACTTCTTTAATCTATCCTTGTAACTGAAGTTTCTCTTTCCTGGAATTATTTCCTGTAACTAGTTTATGCACTCTCTCAAATCTGTTCATATCTTTCCTTTAATGAGGCATCCAGAACTGCACACAGTACTCCAACTGAGGTCTGTCAAGCCAATGGTACTGTATGTTTTCTGACTGCATTCTTTACCTGTCACAGAATCCCCCCTGTAGTGAAGCAGGCTATTTGGCCCATTGAGCTCATACTGACCCTCTGAAGAGGATCCCACCCAGACCCACTGCCCTACCCTATCCCTGCATTTACCATGGCTAACCCACTTAAGCTGCACATCTTTTGACTGTTAGAGTAAACCGGAGCACCTGAAGGAAACCAAAGCTCACAGGGAGAACTTGCAAACTCCATACAAACAGTTGCCCAAGGGTGAAATCAACCCAAGTCCCTGGCATTGTGAGGTAGCAATGTTAACCACTGAGCTACCATGCTGACCTAGCCTGTCACTTTCAATGTACACATTTACACCCAGGTCCCTCTGCACCTGCACCTCTTTTAGAAATGTACACCCTATTTCATATTATTTTTCCAACCAAAATACATTACTTCACACTTCTCTGCATTGAAAGTCAACTGCCCACTCCACCAACTTGTCCATATCCTTTAGGATTGCCCACACTGTCCTCATCATAGCATACAATTCTTCCAAGGTGCATGCCACCTGCTAACTTTTGAAATCATCCCCTAGTTGTAATGGTCCCCTGCACACCAAGATTTAGATCACTAATGTATGTCAGGAAGAGCAAGAGTCCCAATACTGACTCCTGGAGAACTCCACTACAAACATTCATCCAGCCTGAAAAATATCCATTAATCATGACTCCCCATTTTCTCATTACTTTCTACAGCAATGGAAGAGTTGCATTTTGTGCAGTTTGCTGGATTTCTGTATTTCAGAATCAATGTTTCTTCTGGGCAGATAATTGCCAGAGCACAATAAGGTTTGCTTTTTGTTGAATCTGGAAGATTTTACAGTTCATCATAATACCCCCAGCTCTTCATATGAACTCCCGACAATATGTTGGGAATAAAAAAATGCCTTTCCCTGCTTGAATATCACATCCAGAGAATATTTCTGTCAATTTGATAATGTTGTTTGTGATGCTTGGGAGCAGATAGAAATCATTTGAGGAAGGTGCTTTGTAGAAGCCTGGGGTTTTTGGTGGGGGGTAGGCAGTGTGCGTGGGGAAGGTGTGGTAGGTGGCTCCACTATCTCTTTGGCTTTCCCACACAGATATTGATTAAAATGCTCACAAATAAAGGCAATAGCTAAGCTATTGAATGAATCCAACAAATTCCACTACACCTCTGCATACTCTCAGTTTATTAGATTTGTTTTCTAGGTTTTGAGGTTTACCTTGCTGCTAACCCAGTCTATGGGAGTATCACTTTCTTGTCTACTCCTTTCATCTAACAGTCACAAAGCAATAATAACCTTTAGACCTAATGACTCTAACCTGTTCTATAGCATCAAGTGATTCATCATTGGCTGAAATCTCTCCAGCATGTCCCCTCTATGCTACATTCAGTGCATGGTATGTCAATGCAGACTGCAACATTGACTTCTCACTCTAGAAGTCACTGCTACACATGGATCTCAGAAGTCCATACAGAAGAAAAAAAAAGTAGAGGGAATGCTGCTCTCCAGCTGTCATCTTTGGAGGTTTTTTTTCTTTCTATCTAAATACTTCTTCTATCTTGTCTTTCAAGCTGGACGAGGGAAACTTGAACTCTCCATGGCTGATGATGTGTTGGTCTCACAAACATCCAATTCAGCATGATATTCATCAGAAATACAACCAAAACCTGTTAGAAACATCTAAGTAATCTTCTAGGAATCTGTTAAGCAATGCTTTTGTGGGCTGTAAACCTCTTCTAGCACATTTAGGGTTACTACTCCAAACTTTCGACTTGCTTCAACTGAAATAAGTTGATCTTGCTTGATGTCTATTTACAGATACTCCAGGAGTACATCAGCTCAATTTATCGTCTTGGTATGACTACCATTCCATCAAATGGACTTAACTTTTCTTTTGTGGTCATTTTATTTTGAATTATATCCTGAGCCACTTCACACTGGGCTGTGAAATTTGTAATATTGTGTCTACGTGATATTTCACATTCACTCAACACTTCACTTTTGTGACCATTGTTCAAATAGTCACAAACTAATGATCACAAACCAATGATCACCATAAGATTTGACACTATGTTTTATGGTGCAAATTGATTCATCGTTAGCTGATATCTCTCCAGCTGCCACCTTTATAGGCTTGTTTTGCTTTCTTCTAGCTAAATACTTGTATGCAACATGACTCAGCTTCTTGCATTACAGCATTGTCTTCCCAACCCTGAGCATGTTTCCTTGCCTTTTGTATGGTGGGTTCTGCAATATTTACATGCTGTCCTCTGGCTTTAATCTTTCTGCTGTTTTTATTGCAAGTCTTTGTTCCTTATTGCACATTTGACGTTCTCATTCTGCCTGGAAATTCCCTCAGCATAGCGCAAAGCCTCATCTGTCCTCCCATCAATACATTCTAGCAGATGATTTGTAACCACAGAACTTTTGCACATGTCAATAGTTTCCTTGACAATAAGTTTCTCCTCTCTCAGCAAACTTGCTCTCATGGCAGGCTCCATTTAACCTAAGCTGAAAACGTGTTGCTGGAAAAGTGCAGCAGGTCAGGCAACATCCAAAGAGCAGGAGAATCAACGTTTCGGGCATGAGCCCTTCCTGATTTTCCTGCTCCTTGGATGCTGCCTGACTCGCTGCACTTTTCCAGCAACACATTTTCAGCTCTGATCTCCAGCATCTGTAGTCTTCACTTACTCCATTTAACCTAAGACTATTTAACTCTGGTTAAATCATCTTTCAGTTCCAGAGTCTGGGGGATTTAGCCTTGAGCTCTGATGTTGAACAGGGCAGCACGGTGGCTCAGTGATTAGCACTACTGCCTCACAGGGACCCAGGTTTGATTCCAATCTTGGGCGACTGTCTGTGTGGAGCTTGCACATGCTCCCTATGTCTGCGTGGGTTTCTTCCAGGTGCTCCGGTTTCCTCCCACAGTCCAAAGATGTGCAGGTTAGGTGAATTGGCCATGCTAAATTGGCCATGCTAATTTGCCCATAGTGTTAGATGCATTAGTCAGAGGGAAATGGGTCTGGGTGGGTTACTCTTCAGAGGGTCAGTGTGGGAGATGTGTTGCTGGAAAAGCGCAGGTCAGGCAGCATCCAGGGAACAGAAGGGCTTATGACCGAAACATCGATTCTCCTGTTCCCTGGATGCTGCGTGACCTGCTGCGCTTTTCCAGCAACACATCTCCGGCTCTGATCTCCAGCATCTGCAGACCTCACTTTCTCCTCAGAGGGTCAGTGTGGACTTGTTGGGCCAAAAGGCCTGTTTCCACACTGTAGGGAATCTAATCTAATCTAATCTAATCTAAATACTATTCATAAGTAACCTTGATTTTGGGTTCAATGCATGTCTTCAAAATTTCACCTGTCTCATTTTTCTGCACCTTCATGAGAACTGGATTACTATATGCATATGTGACACACTTTCTCCAGCACTGATAATTATTCAAGATTTTCAAACCTGTTAAGCTTTTTTAATCTATTGCTGTGTCATCATTTTTCCACTGTCAGTGTAAAACATTCCAATTTTGTCATATATCATCTTTCATTTCCATAGCAGCGTGAAGTCGAAAATTCATTACCATTTACACAAATAAGTTCAATTTCTATGAACAACCCCAGGCCCAAGACTCTAGCAGCATATTGAGGATGTGAGGGCAAAAATACATCTCACCTTATTGTGGTGCTGATAATATGGGAACATAGGAACAAGAGTAGACCATTCAATGAGGTCATTGCTGATCTGTGAACTAACTCCATATACCAGCTTTTGTATTTTTTAATACCTCTGCTGAACAAACATTCATCTATCCCAGATTTAAAACTAACAGCTGATCAGCATCAACTGCAATTTTTAGAAGAGTTCCGAACATTTTCCACCCCTTGTGTGTAGAAGTGCTTTCTGGCATCTCTCCTGAATGGTCTGGCTTTAATTTTTAGACAATTCCCTTGATTCTAAATCCCCAACCAGTGAAAATAGTTTATCCATATCATTTAACCCTGTCTTTTCCTGTTAATAGCTTGAAGATTTCAATCAGACCATGCCTTAACTTTCTAAATTCTAGTGAAAACAGGCTTATACAAATTACCTCTCCTCTTAATTTAACCCCTAAAGTCCAGGCATCATTCTTGTAAACCTACATTATATTCCCTAAGAGGCCAATATATCCTTCCAAAGATGTGGTGCTCACAGTACTTTTGGAGCTTAATTTCAGTCCTGCCCTGCTATTCGCTTATTTTAATGACAGGCTTGGATCACAAGCTTATAGATCTGATAGATTTTATTTCTTAACAGAATTTCCACAGAACTTCGGGAAGAACTATTTTTGGTGATACACTGGTAGAATAGTTACAATGCTGTGCAATAGTAGAGTACCAAATATGAATGGAAATAAAATGCCAAGTCTACCTAGCATGGATATGAGCATTTAATTGAGTGTGAGTACTGTCAAACCTGCTTCCCTGTGATAGCACTGAGATTTGTTGACCGACAAAGTGACACAAAAGAATTGGATTACAGGAATTTGCATCTCCTGTTCATTAGCAAACAAGATGAGTACCAATTATATAGCTACTGGTTACATCTCTGAAAGCATACTTCTTTCATTATTGTCCAGATTATACCAAGACCATGACCTCGGTTCCCCCATTACAACATTTCACATCACTACATCCACCAATACCGTCTGCTTAATTGTGTCAGCCTTTACTCAGCAGTATTACCCTCACCTCTGGGTCAGAGGTCGTAGGTTCAGCCCCACTCCAGAGACTTGAATGCAAAATCTAAACCAGGCATAGGCAACATAACCAAGTGATCTATGTGTCCAGCCAAGCCATTGTTAAAAATACAGATGGTTGTAAGTAGAAGAATCTAACAGAGATACTCCTCCAATCACATTGGTTACTGTCCCGAATTTGCTGCTGGTAGGCTCTATGGGAAGCAAATGCAGGAAAAACTGGTCCGTGATTGAAAGAGCAGTGCAGTGTGACTGTTCTTAATTAGACCAAGATCCAAATCCATGGTGGCAAGTGTCTGGGACAGGGATTAGGCGGCTTCCAGATGAACACTGGCATGGGGAATTTGAGTTAGGCCCAACATCCCTTCAATGACGTTATTAATAAGATACCTTTGTGATATTACCCAACGAGGGGTGTTGAGATAAACCTCAACTGTGTGGTTGATTGAGGTTATAATTAGGGGAGAAAGTGAGGGCTGCAGACGCTGGAGATTAGAGCTGAAAATGTGTTGCTGGAAAAGCGCAGCAGGTCAGGCAGCATCCAAGGAACAGGAGAATCGACGTTTCAAGCATAAGCCTGAAGAAGTCTTCTTCCTGAAGAAGGGCTTATGCCCGAAATGTCGATTCTCCTGTTCCTTGGATGCTGCCTGACCTGCTGCGCTTTTCCAGCAACACATTTTCAGCTCTGAGGTTACAATTAGCCATGAGAATGTGAATTACAACAACAATTTGCATTGCTAGAACGCCTTTAAATGTATTATAACAATGATATCAAACAAAATTCAGCACTAAGCCAGGTAAGGAGAGATTATCATTCCTTCTAAGCTATGCAGTGACTGGGAAGCTCTGTGCACACTGATTGTTCAGCCAATGAACAGCTTTTGCTTTTGGAAGCCGCTGCCACACAGACCTCGGAGGTCCATGCAGCAAAAAAACAACACATTGGAGAGAACATTGGTCAGGTTTGTTTCTTAGCAAAACAAGATTAGTAGAGAATTAGAAGAAGTGATTTGTTGTCCATCTCCCCATGCAGCGAACAATCAACCAAATTTTGCCAGCCCACACGAGGTGGCTTTGGCAGGCTCCGACAGTAAATGTAAATAATCAGATGCTGTAAAGACCTTCATTATTTTCTTTTTTTAATCTTTTTGTTTTGGAGCCATGAACAGTGAGCTGAAAGTGACCTTTGGACAGTGAGCAGCAGTTTGTTGTTTAAAAACAAAAAGAGAACAAATAAACTGATATCTGTTTATTAGGCTCAGCCTAGAAGTTAATTGCAGGTTGATTCTTGTTCAAAGAACACTTCATATACATTTCAACTCATGGTGCGAGGCTCAAACAGCGAGGCTCAAACAGCTTAAATGCTAACTGGGGCCTCTAGGGAGGCAACCCGGGAAAAAATAACGTTTCAATTGGTTTTGAACTGTGGTTAAGTCAGAAGGATTGTGCTGTGAAAGCTACAGTTCAGAGGTTTGATTGCTTCCTGATTATTTTCTCATTAACAACCTACTGAAAGTTCAGAGAATAGTATCTCAGATATAAGGATTTAGCAAATATTCCTCAGAGTCTATTGGGAGCTGCTTGCATGCATCAGTTTCTTCACGAAACCAAGCAAGATGTACTCACATATGCCCGTGAGATTATAGATCATAGCGACTGTTTAATCAGGACTGGCCAGTTACATTGCATTTAGTGATTTATCCCTTAAACCAGTCTGTCTGTCTGAGAGAGAGCTGGGGCTAGAATCAAAGAAGTTTGTGTTTAAATCTAGAAATTAATTAGATTAACTGTTTAACTTTACTCTACTAAAACTACTGTATCATTAATAATTTGTTAAATATTTTCTTTAAGCTATAACCAGGTCTCTGGTATCAGTTATTAACAAAGTCTAGTAATGGCTATTCAAATAAATCTGGTTAGGGACCACTGAGGTCAGTTTTACAGGTCATTTAATGTTTTCACTTCACTGTCTTGCAAATACAGAGAAAGAGAGGCTGGGTTGATTTAACTGGCTGTCCTCATCTAACAATGTCCTATTAAATGTCACTTTTTCAGGCCATCATTATTTTGCCAATGGTAGATCAACCTTCCACCGAGTAGGGAGTTGCCCTCAGATAGCCCTGGAAGGAAGGGTTTTTCTTCCCAATTTAAGAGGAGGGTGGATTCAGGGAAAAGTAGCTTTTCCCTCCATCCTCCCCATCCCCCCCAAAACCTTCAGCTACGATGATGATCAGATGAGGAACACTTAGAGGTCATGAGGAGCAGCACTAACAGCAACAGCTATGGAGCTGGATTTTACTAACACTGGTTTGCCTCTGAAGGGGCACACTAAAGGCTGGCCTTGGTGAAATTCGCATGAAAGTGGAGATTAAAAGCAAGCTGCCTGTTTCCAACCCCAGTTTCAAATGAATTCCGCCATAGCCAGCCTTTAGTCCTCCCAACCAGAGGAAACTACTGTTTGCAAGATCTACTTTTATTATTTTCTAAGCAATCCGTTCAGAGATGTTATCATACACCTCTGGAGCAGTTGAGATTTGAAGCCAGGCCTCCAATACCTCTACCTTCCACCTTGGTACACTCCAACCACATGACATCAATGACGACTTCACCAGTTTCCTCATCTCCCCTCCCCCAACTCATCTCAGATCCAACCCTCCAATTCAGCACCGTCTTCTTGAACTGTCCTACCTGTCCATCTTCCTTCCCACCTATCTGCTCCATCTTCCCTTCGACCTATCACCATCACCCCGATCTGCACCTAACTATCACCTTCCCAGCTACCTCACCTCCATCCCAACCCTCCTATTTTGCTCCCAGCCCCCTTAACCATTCTACACACACACACACACACACACACACACACACCATTCCTGATGAAGGGCTTACGCAAGAAACATTGATTCTCCTGCTCCTCAGATACTGCCTGACCTGCTGTGCTTTTCCAGCTCCACACTCCCGACTCTGAACTCCAGCATTTGCAGTCCTCACTTTCTCCTTGTCCAGAGGTAGAGAAACCACTACTGTAACACAAGAGCCCTATAAGCCTGGCCTTACCCTGGTGATCAGCACATGGGATTGAGTGATTTTTTTCCCTCTACTCTACAGCTTAACCAAAAAGGCAAATAGAGATTTTATTAGTCAGCTCTGCTGCACTGCAATTTTTAATGTTCACTTCAATTAATTACTTGCTTAAGTTATCAATTTATTGCTTTGGAATAAAGTACATAGACTATGTTTCTTTCAGAATCTATGGTATGTTCAATTATGTTGTTCAGATATATTCCGATTGTTGCACAATTGGTTTTACTTTTAAAATGAATGCTTCAACGAAGAATTCCATTGGTTTTAACCATTGGTTCCATTGATCCTGTACATCATTGTTAAAATCAAGCTAAATTCTCTTACTGACAATTTGGCAGAGTTCAAGATCAATGAAAATCTGACACTTTTTAAAAACCGCAGCTATTATATACATGATTTTTGGAATATAAAAATATCTTAAAGCAATCAATTCAAGTGTATTCTTTTCCTCAATTTTATCCATAAATGAGGAGACTATATTTCAAGAACAGTTGCAACAATTATGGCAATCTATCATTTAATTTCTGACTTCCTCTGAAACCTGTAATCTCTGAGCTCAAATATCAGCAACAAGCAAAACAGACAAATCCTCCCTCTAACATTTCATCAGTTGTACATATAAGAGTGCAAAAAAGACAAGGCTCAAATACTCACAACCATCTTCAGCTAAAGGTTCCAAGTGAGTGATCATTCTTGGGTTCTTCCTGAGGTCTCCTTTCTAACCAGACATTAGCCAATTCAATTCACTAAATCTGATAAGAAACAACTAATTGCACAAGGTACAGAAATGGCTATGTCTTCTGACAATATCTCAGTGATAGAATTGAAGATTAATGCTCCAGATTTGCAATGGTCAAGCCATTACACTACGGCTACAACTTTCACGTCAAACTGACAAAGTGAAAACTTGTACCGGTAGATCTTGAACACAAAACATAACAAATCAAACCCAGTCATTTAATACGCTATCTGTCTACTTTCAAAAAAGTTGCAAAGTTCTGAAAGGTGATACCAACAGAGCCAGAATAGCTCAGTTTGTGACCTCGTTGTAACATTGGTGCAAATATGCATAGAAATTTTGAATTCCAGAGGCGACTGAGATTGCCCTGGATATCAAGATAGCCGTGTGGCACCTAGGAACACCAGTAAAATTGACATAAATTAGCAAAGTGAAAACCTTTTGCTGGCTAGAGTCATGCTTAGAAAAAAAAGGAAGAAAATGGTGATTGCCAAAGGACATCTCAGCTGTCAGACATTGCTATTGGAGTTCCTCAGATTAAGATATTTTCTAATCAACCTGGTCAGAGATGTTATTAAACACCAGGCTTCTTGGTTCAGATGTTAAACTGGAAGGGGACTATTTATAATTAGTCTGTTCAGAAGTATTGCAGCACACTTCTGAAGCAGGTTGAACTTGAACCTATGGCTTTTGGCTCAGAGGTCAGGACCTTACCACTGATTAGATTACATTACAGTGTGGAAACAGGCCCTTCGGCCCAAAAAGTCCACACCGACCCACCGAAGCGTAACCCACCCATACATTTACCCCTTACCTAAACTACGGGCAATTTAGCATGGCCAATTCACCTGACCTGCACATCTTTGGACTGTGGGAGGAAACTGGAGCACCCGGAGGAAACCCACGCAGACACGGGGAGAACGTGCAAACTCCACACAGTCAGTTGCCTGAGGCGGGAATTGAACCCGGGACTCTGGCGCTGAGAGGCAGCAGTGCTAAACCACTGTGCCACCGTGCCGCCCACAAACTTGCAGACTGTCAGTTCTTCACAGTAGATATTTGAACAGGTTGATTCAAAATAAGTTATGACACACCTCTGGAGCAAGTGACACTTGAATCAAGGGTTCTGGGCTCAGAAATAGGTAAATTTGAATACAAAAGTGGCTCAAAGGTAGAAGACAGAGAGTAGTGATGGAGGGTTGTTTTTCAGACTGGAGGCCTGTGACCACTGGAGTGCCACAAGGATTGCTGCTGGGTTCATTACTTTTCGTCATTTATAGGATTTGGATGCAAGCATAAGAGGTATAGTTAGTAAGTTTGCATATGACATCAAAATTGGAGGTGTAGTGGACAGCAAAGAAGGTTACCTCAGAGTACAATGAGATATTGATCAGATGGGCAAATGGGCTCAGAAGTGGCAGATGGAGTTTAATTTAGATAAATGCAAGGTGCTGCATTTTGGGAAAGCAAATCTTAGCAGGACTTATAAACTTAATGGTAAGGTCCTAGGGAGTATTGCTGAACAAAGAGACCTTGGAGTGCAGATTCATAGCTCCTTGAAAGTAGAGTCACAGGTAGATAGGATAGTGAAGGAGGCATTTAGTATGCTTTTGTTTATTGGTCAGAGCATTGAGTATAGGGGTTGGGAGGTCATGTTGCAGCTGTACAGGACATTGGTTAGGCCACTGTTGGAATATTGCTGTGCAATTCTGGTCTCCTTTCTATCGGAAGGATGTTATGAAACTTGAAAGGGTTCAGAAATGATTTACAAGAATATTGCCATAGTTGGAGGATTTAAGCTATAGGAAGAAGCTGAATAGGCTGGGGCTGTTTTCCCTGGAGCATCGGGGGCTGAGGGGTGACCTTATAGAGGTTTATAAAATTATGAGGGGCATGGATAGGGTAAATACACAAGGTCTTTTCCCTGTGGTGGGGGAGTCCAGAACTAGAGGGGATAGGTTCAGGATGAGAGGGAAAAGATAATAAAAGAGACCTAAGGGGCAACTTTTTCACGCAAAGGGAGGTGCGTGTATGGAATGGGCTGCCAGAGAAAGTGGTGGAGGTTGGTACAATTATAATATTTAAAAGGCATCTGGATGGGTATATGAATAGTTAGGGTTTGGAGGGATATTGGCCAGGTGTTGGTAGGTGGGACTAGATTGGATTGGGATATCTGGTCGGCATGGATGAGTTGGATCGAAGGGTCTGTTTCTGTGCTGTACATCTCTATGACTCTACCACAAGAGCCCTCAGTTCTTCAGGATATGCATTTTCTAATCAACCTGCCTCTGGAGCAAATTGGACATGAAACTAAGAGCCTTGGCCCTAAGTAGGGACACCATTGCTGCATCACACGAGCTTAGTTCTTCAGAGTAATGTTCAAGATGCAATAAAGTTTCAGCACTTCATTAAATGATCTTCTTTCTAAAAGTCAGAGGTACATACATTTGTGGATGATTGTACAGCACTATTTCAGTCACCAAATCTCAGATTTAAAAAAATGCTGCCAAGCCTGAACATACTGCATAGACTTGGACTGATAAATTGCAAATAACATTTGGATCACACAAGAGCTAGGCAATGATCATTTCCAACAAGAGAGAGTCCAACTATTCCAACTTGGCATTCAACAGAAGAAGTTCCATTACTGACTTGCCCATCATCAAAATCTCGGTGGGGGGGTGGGAGGTGGGGAGGATTACCTTAACTAGACTGATAGGTCAGAGGTTACGTGTTTGGTCAGTGACATACCTCACTTCCAGAGACTTTTTCATCAACTACAACACACAAGTCATGAGTGTTATGGAACAACCTTACTTGTCTGGATGAGCGCAGTTCAAACAACACTTAAGCAGCTCAATAGCATCCAGGACAAAGCAGTCAACTTGATCAGCAGTCGCCAATCTATCACTTTCAACAACCACTTCATTCACCACCAATGCAATTTGACTACAATGTGCATTAACATTCACCAAAGCTCCTTCTACAGAATCCCAAATCGATGACCTCTACCAAATAAAAAGTTCCAGTATTCCTGTTGCATTGTTGCATTCCTTTACTAGAAACACCAAAAATGGTTTAACTGATAGTGTCTCATTGCTGTATGACCTTGCTGTGCACATATAAGCTACCACATTTGTCTATGTTACAGACATAATGCATTTAAAGTATTTTATTGGTTATAAAGGACTTTGAGAATCTCGAAGTCATGAGCAATGTAAAATAAGTGATGCTCGAAAGAAATATAAAAATATTCAATTAACTTTCAGTGCTTTTTGCATGCTAACCATTGTCACGGTTGACAAGGATAATGTAGTTTGGTATAATTTGTGCAGTCATGTTATGACACACACCTGGAGCAGGTGGGACTTGAATTAAGGCCTCCTGACCTACCACTGCCTTTTAAACAAGACCTCTTAAACAATAACACTCACTGGGCTAATTCACATTCCTTTCAAGAATTACCACAAGTATAAACCTTTGTACACCTGGTGATTTTTTTTTGTTTGGCTAAATATGAAATATGCTCATAGCAGATGAATTGTACTTTGTTTCCTTTTCCAACCAAGTAGTGTGTAAAAAGGGCTTTTGGTTCAATGTGAGCCAATCTCACACTATTCATGAAGAGTGATTTTATCCCTCACAATTTACTAGTTATTTTTCCATAATATTTTATTAACTTTTGTTGTGACTTGTCTCCTCCTGAACAACGTATTATTCTGGCTCCGTTGTACATAATTACTGAATAAATACATGGAAATATTTAATTCCAAACAGAACACTGAAAGTTGCAAATCCAAAACTAAATCATCCCTGTCATGCAAAAAACACTCGAAGAATTGTAATTTGCATACTTTAACCAAGCATGATTTCTATTTTGTTTTTGCTAACCTCTTTTCCCCTGCTGAAAAGCTGTCCCTAATTAATAAGTATAATTTAGTGGTCCATTACGTGAAAATCAGCAAAGCAATCAAAAACAACTTCCAAGAGAAAAAACTGTCGAAGTCAAGGGAATAGTTAAGGCTCAGGTTGTTTTTATTTACCTCAAACACAATGATAATGGCTTTGAAAGTGTTATAACGACAGGTCAAAACACCAAAGTAATGTGGCCATTTTTAAGTTCTGTATGTTTTTAAAAGAGGGTTGACACAACCAAAAATGGCTATGTAAATAGAGTCATAGAGTTATATGGCACAGAATCTGTCCCTTCAGTCCAACTCATCTGTGCTAATCAAATATCCTACACTTATCTAATCCCATTTGACAGCATTTGGCCCATGTCCTTCTAAACCCATCATATTCATATACCCATCCAGATACCTTTTAACTGTTGTAACTAATCATTGTAATTATACCCACCTCCTCTAGCAGCTTGCTCTACACAAACTGTGTTAAAAAGTTGCCCATCAGGTCACTTTTAAATCTTTCCCCTCTCTATTAAATGTATCTCCTCTATTTTGGACTCTCCTACCTGGGAAAAAGACCTTGGTTACCCATGCCCCAGAAGCCCCAGCCTATTCAGCATCTCCTTGAAGCTCAAACCCTCCAACCCCAGCAGCATCCTTGTAAATCATTTCTGAACCCTTTCAAGTTTAACAATATCTTTTCTATAGCAGGGGAGATAAGAATTGAATATAGTATTCTAATAGTGGCCTCATCATTATCCTGTACAGCTTCAACATAACACCCCAACTCCCAAACTCAATGCAATGACCAATGAAGGCAAGCATATCAATACGCTCTTCACCATCCTGTCTACCTGGGACTCCACTTTCAAGGAATTATGCACCTGTACCTTCTGGGTCTCTTTGTTCGGCAACACTCTCCAGGGCCCTACTAGAATAGATTAGATTCCCCTACAATGTGGAAACAGGCTCTTCGGCCCAACAAGTCCACACCAATCCTCTGAAGAGTGAACCACCCGGACCCATTTTCTTCTGACTAATGCACCTAACACTATGGGCAATTTAGTATGGCCAATTCACCTGATCTGCACATATTTGGACTGTGGGAGGAAACTGGAGCACCAGGAGGAAATCCACACAGACACGGGGAGAATGTGCAAACTCCACACACCCAAGGTTGGAATCGAATCTGGGTCCCTGGTGCTGTGAGGCAGCAGTGCTAACCACTAAGCCACCGTGCCGTACTACTAACTGTATAAGCCCATCCTGCCCACTGTAAAAACGCCATCCCATATTCCCAATTCCTTCGTCTCCGCCGCATCTGCTCCCAGGAGGATCAGTTCCAATACCGTACAACCCAGATGGCCTCCTTCTTCAAAGACCGCAATTTCCCAGCAGACGTGGTTGACGATGCTCTCCACCGCATCTCCTCCACTTCCCGCTCCTCCGCCCTGGAGCCCCGCCCCTCCAATCGACACCAGGACAGAACCACACTGGTCCTCACCTACCACCCCACCAACCTCCATATACACCGTATCATACGTCGTCATTTCCGCCACCTCCAAACGGACCCCACTACCAGGGATATATTTCCCTCCCCTCCCCTATCAGCGTTCCGAAAATACCACTCCCTCCGTGACTCCCTCATCAGGTCCACACCCCCCACCAACCCAACCTCCACTCCCGGCACCTTCCCCTGCAACTGCAAGAAATGCAAAACTTGCGCCCACACCTCCCCCCTTACTTCCCTCCAAGGCCCCAAGGGATCCTTCCATATCCACCACAAATTCACCTGCACCTCCACACACATCACTTACTGCATCCATTGCACCCGATATGGCCTCCTCTATATTGGGGAGACAGGCCGCCTACTTGCGGAACGTTTTAGAGAACACCTCTGGGACAGCAATCAACCCAACCACCCCGTGGCTCAACACTTCAACTTCCCCCTCCCACTCCACCAAGGACATGCAGGTCCTTGGACTCCTCCATCACCAGACCATAGCAACTCGACGGCTGGAGGAAGACTGCCTCTTCTTCCGCCTAGGAACCCTCCAACCACAAGGGATGAACTCAGATTTCTCCAGTTTCCTCATTTCCCCTCCCCCCACCTTATCTCAGTCCCAACCCTCGAACTCAGCACCACCTTCCTAACCTGCAATCTTCTTTCTGGCTTCTCCGCCCCCATCCCGACTCCGGCCTATCACCCTCACCTTAACCTCCTTCCACCTATCGTATTTCCAACGCCCCTCCTCCCTACCTTTTATCTTAGCCTGCTGGACACACTTTCCTCATTCCTGAAGAAGAGCTCATGCCCGAAACGTCGATTCTCCTGCCCCTTGGATGCTGCCTGACCTGCTGCGCTTTTCCAGCAACACATTTTCAGCTACTAACTGTATAAGTCCTGCTCTGGTTTGTCTTACCAAAACACAGCACCTCATTAACACAAAATAAAGTGGCTGTCTCAAGTGACAGAAATCCCAAAGGACCACAACACTATTCACTCACAGTTGAAAGGCATCAGAACTACAGAATCTCAACCAATCTGCAAAGTTAGGATCATGAAGCCATCTTTTACATACCACCATCAATGCTACTGGTAAACTCCACTGCAATGGCCACAACGTTCTAACTGTCTGTTCTTTGCAAACAATTCATATGCCTGTTTTCTAAAAACTTTTTAAAATGTTATTCTTTTAGATTTGCCTCTTAATTTTACATTGTGTCCATGTGTGTCATGTAACTAAAAGAAAGTAATAAACTCACTTTTAATTCAAGAAAGCCTGGTTAAATTGTTTTTTTTAAACACACAAGGTCACATCATTTTAAAACTAACATTGTTGTTATTTACTGAGAGGGTGGTGAATAAAGAAGGGGAATCAGTTTAACCCTCCTCACTGGAAAGTTTAACAGTTTGGGATATCCTGTATGGAACTATAATAACTTGGGAAAGCTCATCCAGGGTCTAGTTGTAATAAAAGAGATGGCTGTTGTGCTAGAAGCCAAAAGTCAGGTTGTCACATTACTTGGTGAGGTGGTAGCTTTGGAGGTTCAAAGAGGTACAAAACCAAAAAAAAAAGAGTAATCCATGGATTTGTACACAAATCACTAAAACTGGCATAACAGGTTGAGAGTGCAGTTAACAAAGCATACTAAAAAATAGGAGCATTGAGAATACAAAAGCAAATAAGTTATGAGAAGCCTGTGTAGAAGCCTAATTTCGCTCCAACTGCAATATTGTATCTAGTTCTGGGGTTCACAACTGAGGGAGGATGTAAAGGTAAAACAGTAGATGCAGTAAAGATTCAGGAGAGTGATCCAGTAATGAGGAACTTCAGTTATGTAGACAGATTGGAGAAGTTAAGATTATTTATCTTGTAGAAAAGGAGGTTTGAGGATATTTGATAAAAGTGTTCAAAATCATGAGGGAACTGGACAGCTTGGATATAAAAAAAACTGCACTGATTGATAAAGGGATCAAGGACTTCAGGGCACAGATTAAGGGTAACATGCAAAAAGAAACAATAATGGCATGAAGGCCTAATTAGTGATTGATGAAGTTTTAGCAATATGTCCTTGCATTTGTGTTGTACCTACCATTAATAAAGTCAGGAAAGTTCATACTGCTTTCAAAATCAGCCTTCTGATAGTTTTCTGCCATTTCAATAATTAGATTTTGAGGACTATCACAGAAAGTGGATATTTCAGGATAGATAGAGTTTAGAGGGAAAAATCAGGTCTGGCAATGGTGGGGAAGGGGCGTGCTGGCTCAGGTTGAGCAGTGAATGTAAAGAGAGTGGATTTGGCTCACACAGGATGCAAGTTGGCACTGAGGGTGGTGAAGGGGGTTCATGTCAGATGCGAGGGGAAAGAAGGTTTGGTCTGGAACAGAGGAAATTAATTTGGTCCAAAGTGGGAGAAAGGGTGTCTGGTTTAGAGCAGGAGATGGACGGTCTGGCTGGTAGCGGGAGATGGATGGTCTCGTTCAGAGGAGGAGACGGACAGCCCGGTTCAAAGAGGAAGATGGATATTCTGTTTCAGAGTGTGAGATGGACGGTCTGATGATTGGGGAGGTCAGGTCTGGAGCAGTAGATGGACAGGAATAGGTTAGGTCCATAAAGGGAGATGGGCAGTCTGGAGTGGGAAATGGGCAGTCTGATCCAGAGCTGGCATTGAGTGATCTTGTTCGGAGTGGGTAATTTTGGGGGGGGGGGGGGGGGGAGGAGAGATGGCGGTCAGAATCAGAGCAAATCTGGATGTCAGGTCTGGAGTGGGAGATGGGGGGGTCAGGTTTGTTCTGGATAAGCAGATGGAAGGTCAATTTGGAAAGGAAAATGGAGTATCAGGTCTAGACAAGGAGAAAGGGTGTCTGACCCATGGTAGGAGATGATTGGTCTGATTTGATGAGGGAGATGGACATCAGATCTGGAATGGTGATTGGGGGCGAAATCAGATCCAATCAGGGGAAGGGGTGTTTGGTCCAGAGTGTGGGAAGGTGTGTTGGATTAAGGGCTGGGGAAAAGAGGGCTCAGGTCCATGTCAGGGGAGGCATTTGGGGGAGAATGGGGTACGTGAACCAGAGCTTTGGTTCTCATAATCAGATGTGAAGGGGAGGGGTGATGTTTGGGTCCAAAGTGGGGAAGATGTGTTGGCTTAAGATTTGGGAAGGGAGGACTTGGATTTCTGTGGAGGTGGGATTTGGGAGTCAGCACCAGAGTTGGAAACGGTGTTTAAGTCCCTGAAAGATGAAGGGTGTTCAGGTTTGGAGCAAGTAAACGATGGTGTCACATCCCAAAAGTGTCAGGTCAAGTTCTGTGGGAGGTATAGTTGGAGCTGGGAGAGCTAAGTATGGGGTTAGTTCAATACTTACTCAGAAGTTAGACTATGCATTTAACACTCTAACATTTCCAGAGTAATTTTTTAATGATATGATTTATTAATAAATAACTTTTTATATAGATGCTCTCTGAAAACCACACTTTTTTGTACAAGAACCCTAGATCTCTATCCTCAAGTTCTTTGGAAACCTTCAAAATCTCTGATTTAAATGAGTTTTTTGCAGGGTTCCAAGTGTAGACAAATTTCCAGTGGAATCTTCAATTTCCTGCAGAATTTCTTTGGATTTTATTACGCGGAGGATTTTACCCAAGTCCTTGTACACAATTCCCATCTACGATGTAGTAAAAAATGTCTGGTCTCTCGACCCTGCAGGCTCCCTGCCTCTATTCCTGATGAAGGGCTTTTGCCCGAAACGTCGATTTTCCTGCTCCTTGGGTTTCCAGCATCTGCAGTCTTCAGTTTTACCATTGGAAAATCCAGACCTATATCTGTCCCTTTATTGCAGCTACCAATGTAATACTGCTGGCACCACAGTGGTACTGCCTCTGGTCAGGTTTTATACTTAAAACATAATAGGGACTACTCACCCAGCAAATCATATACTGTCAGGTCAGACTTTTAATCAAAACTAGGAAAAAATATACTTCCGATACCTATTAATCCAAGACTTGCAGGGGACAAAGATACAACTACAAAATAAAGGGCTGGCTTGTTGGCCTGCTCAAGGTTCAATCTTAACAGTGCACGCATTGAACAACAGTAAGCCAGACTACATATGTAGGTCAAAAACTTCATGAGCTGATCAACATGGAATGGTTCATCATTAACATAAGTGTTGACGCAAAGAAACACCTTGGTTAGGAAAGAGCCAGGTAACGGAGGATGTGTGTACCCAGCAGGGCATCGAGGATGAAATCTATCTCACTGAGTACACACCTCAAAAATACAGATGGGTTTCTCATTTCCCATTTTAGGTTAATACCTACAAACCTAATTCTAACCACCTGGGATATGATGAACGCACATCATATGCTAATGAATGCAAAACAGATTCCTGACCATGAACTTAATTGCAAATTTTGAACCTCAGTCAAGAAACTCAGTTTTTGCATTCTGCCCAATTAATTCTCGCCCACTCATTCTTCCAAAAGCTATGCCCAGAATATTCTGCCCAATGTCTAACGCATGTCACAATAAATCATTTTTTGCAATTGAAGAGAACCACTAATTCAGATACAAATGGTCAAGATTGTGCCTTGACAGATAGAGTCATAGAGATGTACAGCACGTAAACAGACCCTTCAGTCCAACTCGTCCATGCCGACCAGACATCCTAACCTAATCTCGTCCCATTTGTCTGCACTTGGCCCACCTGCCTCTGAACCCTTCCTATTCATATGCCCATCCAGATGCCTTTTGTAATTGCAATTGCACCAGCCTCCACCACTTCCTCTGGCAGCTCATTCCATACACATTCCACCTCTGCATGAAAATGTTGCCCCTTAGATTTTAAAGGGACCTTTCTCCTCTCATCCTAAAACTATGCCCTCTAGTTCTGGACTCCCACACACCAGGGGAAAGACCTTGTCTACTTATCCTATCCATTCCCCTCATGATTTTATAAGCCGCTATAAGGTCATCCCTCAGCCTTTGACGCTCCTAGGAAAACAGCACTAGCCTATTCAGCCTCTCCCTATACCTCAAATCCTCCAACTATGGCAACATCCTGTAAATCTTTTCTAAATCTTTCAGGTTTCACAACATCCAGAATTGCACACATTAGTACCTGTTTTTCACGAATCTGAAGAAATCCAAAGAAGCCGAAACAGCATGTAATTTTCCCCATATAAATCATGCACTTCGGCTTTATGCCATTTTCAGCTTACAAAAGGTTTCCTGGGAATACAAAGTTAAAAATCACACAACACCAGGTTATAGTCCAACAGGTTTATTTGGAAGCACTAGTTTTTGGAGCGCTGCTCCTTCGTTTCCTGGGAATGCTCTACTTTCAGGTAGCAGGGGCTACTTGTATCCTTATTTAAGCTTAGCATAGTTGCCTCTGACCCAGGTTCCTCCCTTTCAACTGAATGCTAAATTCTATTATGTTATGGTCACTGTTTCCTTGGACATCTTTTACTCTGACATAATTTATTTCAAGCGTCATGACACATCATCAGATCCATATAGCCTGATTCCTGGTTGGGTCCACAAGATATTGCTCCAGGAAATTAAGCCATATAAACTCTATGAATTCTTCTTCATGGCTCTGCAGGTAACCAAAAGTCAATTAACTCAATGTCTGACATTGGGAAAATATTAGTTTATTATAGAGAATATAATAGCAGATAATACGATGAAGCAGAGTCAATGTGGCTTCATGAAGCAAAAAATCAGGTAGATACCTGACAAAGGAGCAGTGCTCCAAAAGCTTATACTTCCACATAAACCTGTTGATCTATAACCTGGTGTTGTGAGATTTTCAACTTTGTCCATCCCAGTCCAACACCGGCACCTCCACATCATGGCCTCCAAGGTCCACAAGGAAAGTCCAGCCGAAATCTGTCCTGCATATTCTCACCCAAGCATCTCAGAACTTACACTCAAACTTTCCTTATAGCCAGCAGCCCTCTCCTTAGTGTCTGCAAGTTCCTCTGACTTTGTGGATCACCAGCCAATTTGTGGCTGTTTTCTGCTTAAAAGAAGGTCCAGGTGTTAACATTTATTAGGTCAAGAAAACAAGCTTCAGGAGCTCCAATGTGCTTGCTGTCACCAGCTGCCTGTCAGGAGTTTTTTTTTATCCTGGAATCTGGGTCCCCTGGACCAGCTTTTATTGCCCGTTTCTAGTTGCCCTTGAAAAAGTGGCAGTGAGCTGCTTTCCTGAAATGCTGCAGTCCATTTGTGATATAACTTTGTTATATCACAAAGTAGACACGGTGATTCTTCTCCCAGGATGAGGCATTCAGATTTAGTAAGCATAAGCCAGTCACCTAAAATTCAATGCAATTGTGCATCAATACCCAAGGGAAATTCCAGAAATTGTAGACTGATGACTGCCAACTGTCCTCAAACTGAGTTCACATTGTGCTACAAAGCACTTCACACTTCAAATTCCACTTTTTCAGTACCCTCTGTACTTGTGGTTCCAATCTCTTCAGGTTTCAACCTCTGACCATAAATATTGAGATGCTTCCTTCTTGCTTTCAGATAATCACGGATCTCTTTTCATAAACTGGCCTTGGATGCTTCTGCTCTGAGGGAGGTAAAAACAATGACTGCAGATGCTGGAAACCAGATTCTGGATTAGTGGTGCTGGAAGAGCACAGCAGTTCAGGGCAGCATCCAAGGAGCTTTGAAATCGACGTTTCGGGCAAAAGCCCTTCATCAGGAATAAAGCGGTGCTGTTCCTAATAAACTATCAGCACACTGTTATGCTTCAAAGGTATTACATCCAATGAACTATTTAATTGCATTGCAATCTTCTAAATGAATATCTAAATGATATCCTCATCTTAAACCATGACTATTTTATTCCCTGAATTAGGAAGTAGTGCTTTGAATGAGCAGGAGTCATTTCTGAAGAATGGGGAATTGATCTGCCAGTGAATCCCTCAGGGCTTTGCCGCTGGTAAAGTTAAAGGATACATTATTCAATTTTAGCATTTTGAGACCTTATAATACATTGCATTATACTATACAAGTGTTTTCTTTTGGCGATGCAAATTAAACTCACAGAGAACTTTTACAGGACTTTGCAGATCCCTCACTGTAAATCGAGTGGCAAACTGGCAGAAATTTTGGAGATCTAGCAAAAGTGATAGTTACACTTTTTTTTCCCCCCTGAGGAGTCTGTGAAGGTTATGGCAATGGTTTGTCAGAAACAGCTTGAATTCTGGGCACAAAGTCACTTCCATTAATTTTTTTCCTGCTTTCTTTACTTCTACTTGCCTTTGTTCTTCTATTTTTTCACTTTTCTCATTGCTTTTTTTCAACACTTTTCTCACAGCATGGTAGTATACAATAGTTACACTATTGTGATCCGTTATCTCTGTTATCTCACTTTTTAGATTAGAATCAATCTAAACATCATGCCATAGACAGAGAACAAAGGGGGCCAACACCTTCAACATATTGTCTAGCTATCACCATTGTTAACAGCTAACCTGAGAATGCAACTTTTTAAAAAAAGGTTTTGTGATTTACACAGGAAAGAAGTGAAACTATCACTGTATTCTAACAGATGAAAGGCTTAACAGACAATCAATTTTTCAATGTATAATTTCAGTTACATCACACTAAATTTTTGCTATAAATTCTGTATTAGGATTGAGCCCTCCACTACCACCTGATGAAGGAGCGTTGCTCCGAAAGCTAGTGTGCTTCCAATTAAACCTGTTGGCCTATAACCTGGTGTTGTGTGATTTTTAACTAATTATTTGTACGTCTCTGAAGGCACCTACATTTTGATGCACACTCTAGATCTCCCACCTGTCTCAGTAGAACCCATTGGGTGCTGCTCTGCCATAGCTCCAAAACTGCTGGTCCTCTGATTATGTTTGACCCACCTAGTGTCTTTACTTGGATGGCAAGCAGAGAGATAATCAATTAGCAGGGTGCCTTCAGAAATATTCTGTGTCAGTCTCTTTCTTAATAAGTGTGTTGGATTTCCCATTCGGTTCACATATTAGTCCCCAACATCTACAGGACACTTCAACTATTAGGTAAGGCCTTAACAGCTGCTTCTGCATATAGAGATCTCTATCAGAGTGGTCAATGACTATTAAGATTTCCACGATTGGCCTGCACTACAGCATGTCAAATTGGGTCTGATTGCACAGTTGTGTGGCAAGTTGCTGCATGCACTTTCACCTTAAACAAGCAGCCAGAGTGAAATTGGAATGCACCCTGCCCAGAAGCTATTTGATTGGGGGGTGGGGGGTGGGGTAGCAGCTGCAGGGTGGAAGTCTCAAAGCAAAATACACTCAAAGTAATTTTGTTTTTAAATTTCACATTGCTGTACTAGTATTTCAGATGTATATGCAGTAAGTGATACAATGTTTTTATTGAAATAACGAGCTAAATAACATTAGTTAATTATCTGAAAATGTAGAAAAAATGACTTGGTAATACAAAATATAAACACTGCTATAAAGATACTAGAAGTTGAAACTATTCACCTTACACTTATCAAAATTAGGACACGAAGTAGAGACACCTTTTTGTACTGAATGAGAAGCAAACTTTTGTAGTATGGATCTCTCTCCGAGGTTACAGGATTCCACTTAGGATGCCACAATTTTCTTTTCACACCACACAGCAACACTGTTATTGTAATTGAAGGCCTCAGCCATTTAGAAGAAAGAAACTTCAACAGACCACGCTCAGCCCGTCTCATACTGTACATATATAGATCTCTTGGGCCTGCCATGAAATGGAGTTAAAAATCACACACCTGGTTATGTCCAACAGTTTTTTTTGGAGGTACTAGCTTTCGGAGCTTTGCTCCTTTGTCAGATAGCTAGTGGAGCAGGATCATAAAATATAGAAGTTATAGGACAAGATCATAGTGTCATGCAACTATTCAATATATTGAGAACACCTAGTTTGCTGTTAAGTCCTTCATCTTTTAGAATGGGTTGCAAGTTTCGATTCATTAATATCGGAATTTCAGAACTTCTTTCAAGTGACATTCCCGAGGTAACTTAAGGTTTTAGAAAAAAGGTGACATCTCAGCTTAGACAGTGCATTAAATGTGTGAGGTTAGAGTCTGTATGTATTACAACCTTGAGTCAGACTGGTTCTATTTCCAAAGTAGGAATTTACAAAATGTCACATGGATTGATTGATACAGATTGCATGCTTTTTGAGCAAGACAGAATGGTTCTGCAAATGCAAATTCACCACATAGAATTGTAAGTGTGTGTGCATGAACGTGAGGGGGAGAAGAGAGAGAGAGGGTAGGGGAGAAGAGAGAGAGAGAGAGAGTAAAGAGAGAGAGAGAGAGAGAGAGTAAAGAGAGAGAGAGAGAGAGAGAGAGAGAGAGAGAGTAAAGAGAGAGAGAGAGAGAGAGAGTAGAGAGAGAGAGAGAGAGTAAAGAGAGAGAGAGAGAGAGAGTGTAAGAGAGAGAGAGAGAGAGAGTAAAGAGAGAGAGAGAGAGAGAAAGAGAGAGAGAGTAGAGAGAGAGAGAGAGAGTAAAGTGAGAGAGAGAGAGTAAAGGAGAGAGAGAGAGAGAGTGAGAGTAAAGAGAGAGAGAGTAAAGAGAGAGAGAGAGAGAGTAAAGAGAGAGAGAGAGAGTAAAGAGAGAGAGAGAGAGAGTAAAGAGAGAGAGAGAGAGTAAAGAGAGAGAGAGAGAGAGTAAAGAGAAAGAGAGAGAGTAGAGAGAGAGAGAGAGAGTAGAGAAGAGAGAGTAAAGAGAGAGAGAGAGAGAGAGAGAGTAAAGAGAGAGAGAGAGAGAGAGAGAGAGTAAAGAGAGAGAGAGAGAGAGAGAGAGAGGAGAGAGAGAGAGAGAGTAGAGAGAGAGAGAGAGAGTAGAGAGAGAGAGAGAGAAGAGAGAGAGAGAGAGAGAGTAAAGAGAGAGAGAGAGAGAGTAAAGAGAGAGAGAGAGAGAGTAAAGAGAGAGAGAGAGTAAAGAGAGAGAGAGAGAGAGTAAAGAGAGAGAGAGAGTAAAGAGAGAGAGAGAGAGTAAGAGAGAGAGAGAGTAAAGAGAGAGAGAGAGAGAGAGAGAGAGAGTAAGAGAGAGAGAGAGAGAGTAAAGAGAGAGAGAGAGAGAGTAAAGAGAGAGAGAGAGAGTAAGAGAGAGAGAGAGAGAGGAAGAGAGAGAGAGAGAGTAAGAGGAGGAGAGAGAGAGAGAGTATAGAGAGAGAGAGGGAGATAATGAGAGAGAGAGGAGTAAAGAGAGAGAGAGAGAGAGAGTAGAGTAGAGAGTGAGAGTAAAAGAGAGAGAGAGAGAGAGAGAGAGAGAGAGTAAAGAGAGAGAGAGAGAGTAAAGAGAGAGAGAGAGAGAAGAAAGAGAGAGAGAGAGAGAGTAAGAGAGAGAGAGAGAGAGTAAAGAGAGAGAGAGGAGAGTAAAGAGAGAGAGAGAGAGAGTAAGAGGAGAGAGAGTAAGAGAGAGAGAGAGAGTAAAGAGAGAGAGAGAGAGAGAGAGAGTAAAGAGAGAGAGAGATAGAGAGAGAGAGAGGTGAGAGAGTGAGAGAGAGAAGAGAGAGAGAGAGAGAGAGAAGAAGAGAGAGAGAGAG